>NC_092168.1:3278718-3488718 GCF_045791955.1 Oncorhynchus clarkii lewisi | reverse complement strand
CACATCCACTATAGGCTTAGTTGGGCTTTGTATGGATGTGTCCCAAATGGCACCCTATTACCTATGTATGGGCACTGGTCAAAGGTTGTGTTCTGCATAGGGAATAGAGTTTCATTTGGGCCGTACCCTAATTTTTTCCTCCCCCTATGGAATTCAAACTTTGTTTTTTACATATCTAGAACAGGCTTTCTCTACTCTTACCATAGTCTAAACAATAGGTCAAAAATATAAAATAAACAGCTGAGAAGTTAAGTTGGAGGGAGATGACTGTGTTTACATGATACTGCTTTTTACAATGCTTGTTTTGAGCATCATAAGTCGTATAATTTGTATATTGTAATGTGGAACAAACTGACATCAGCTCATTATGAGATTAAACATTATACGAACAAAAACATGATAAGGATCCGCATGTCACGGCCGTCTTCCTGGAAGGAATAAGTGGACCAAAGTGCAGCGTGGTGAGTGCACATTTTCCTCTTTTTTTTTTGGAATGATGCCAACAAAACAAGATACAAACTGAACAACCATGACGCTTACAGGGCTACGTGCCACTAACAAAGTTAACTACCCACACTGAAAGGCAGGGAAAAGGGCTACCTAAGTATGATTCCCAATCAGAGACAACGATAGACAGCTGTCCCTGATTGAGAACCATATCCGGCCAAAACATAGAAATAAAGACACATAGAAAACAAAACATAGAATGCCCACTCCACATCACACCCTGACCTAACCAAATAGAGAAATAAAATGGTTAGGTCAGGACGTGACAGCGCAGCCATCACTAGCACATTCGAGGCTGCTGTACTATATACAGTACATAGACTTGAAATCACTAACCACAGTAATAAATGGAACACTAGTCACTTTAATAATGTTTACATATTTTGCATTACACATCTCATTTGCATATAATGTATTCTATTCTATTCTACTATATGGTAGTCTATGCCACTCTGACATTGCTCATCTATATATTTATATATTCTTAATTACATTCCTTTACTTAGATTTGTGTGTAATGGGTATATGTTGTGAAACTGTTGTTAGATATTACGTGTTAGATATTACTGCACTGTCAGATCTATAAACACAAGCATTTCACTACTCCCGCAATAACACCTGTTAAACACATGTATGTGACCATATATGCTTATAACAAATGACATTATATTATGCAGTATACCCCATACATTTTGTAGTACTGTAGCTCTTGAAAGGCCAATCTGTTGCGGTTAAATAAACAGGAGCAGGATTTCTGACTGTGATTTTGTCAACATTTCAGTCAGTATCAGTGGAAAGTCTTGAGCTACAGAGGTAATGTACACACTGCAGCACAGTCACAACTCTGCTTGGACAAACTGTAATGACAGTAAGGGCGGGTCAGGTCATAGAATTTGAATTCTATGACACACACACACACACATACACACATATCCTCATGGAGGCACACACACGCACACACGCACACACACACACACACACACACTAGCTAATAGAGGGACAGTGGATCAATGTATGTTTTAGACCTCCCAGAAACCTAGATCACATCAGCACTCATCCCTAGTTACTGTTCTCAAATGTCCGCTACCTCCGATGCAGTAGGAATCATATGGATGATGTGTTTGTATTGATGAATTCACTACATGGATCGAATGCATTGTGTGTTATTATATGTGAGAGGCACAAAAGGACACAGACGTAACACAGAAAATATATAACCTGCAGCTGTATGTGTATCATTAGACTGTTGAAATTCGATCAATCAGCCTCTTGAAACGTGAACACTAACAGGTGGGTTGATTGTTAGAAAAAGTCTTCAACCACCGGGTGTGTGAAATAGCTAGCTGTGGCCACTTGAGGGCATCTTTGTTGTTTTAGGCAAATAGTGTTGCATTTCTTCAAGGCCTCGCAGGACCTGGTGCTATTTCTATACCTCAAACACACAGTCACTGACTCTACATTAGGCAACACACACAGCACACAGTTTGTGGTCAATTCATAGATCAAGTCAAGCTATGGGGAGAATACAGATTGAATGATGCTAATGTTGTTATTAACCTCTGAGAGAAGCTTCTCCTTAACCCTTCAATGAGATGATGTTGTTTTTCCTACCGGACTGGTTTGCTGGTTCTATTTTAAAGTGAATTGTTGTTAGCTATATCATAGCTAATACATTCACTGTATACAACATGGCACATTATCATCAACTCAACATACTGATACCATTATATAAGCCACAATCCTGCACAGTGGCATTCACCCCTGCTGTAGCACACACATTGAACTGCTGAGAACCTGCATTAATTGAGCTCCAGGCAGCCCTCTGCTGGCTCAACAATGGTAGAACAATCTGAGCCTGGTTCTAAAAGCACAGGGTCTCCTTTGAGTACTTTAGAACAGGGGTGTCCAACTCATTCCACGGAGGGCCGAATGTCTGTGGGTTTTGGGTTTTTCCTTTCAATCAAGACCTAGACGACCAGGTGAGGGGAGTTCCTTACTAATCGGTGACTTTAATTCATCCATCAACTACAAGGTGGAGGGAAAACCCGCAGACACTCGGCCCTCCGTGGAATGAGTTTGACATGTTTAGAAAATGCACACATCCCTCCTTGTTTCCTGGAGGTAAGCACAGATCTGTAAGTGGATAGGTTTAAGCAAAGTTCACCAATCCACATTTCTGAAGTGTTCAAACAGGGCCAGGATCCTGTTTGAATACCTTTTGGAAAGGATGTATTTTCTAAAGTATTCAAACAGAGCACTCATTTGTATCCTTTCTTCCTCCCATCCTTGAAGTAATCACTGATCTATAAAGACAAGATAGGGGTAGGCAGGGGTTCCATCCCATAGCGTTCACCTTTCCTGACATGTCTGATCAGTGATTACCACAATTTATGAACAAACTTTTACTTGAGTCATTTTCTGTTAAGGTATCTTTATTTTTAATAAAGTGTGACAATTGGGTACTTTTTCCACCACTGGTGTTCAACAGCATTTTGGAATGGACTTATTGAATTCTACTATGTGTAACTTTGGTGTACAACCCTGCTCTCCCTTTCTCATTCTCCTCGCTGAGCCTTACCTGGCTGTTCAATCAATCCCTCTTTGTTCTTGGCATATCCAGAACGCAGGCATTTGGAGTATCTGGCTAAACAGATAGCACTTCTAGTGATGACATGGGGAGCTAGCGCGCAACAAAAACAGTGGTAGAAATGCTGCTTTCAAAATAATTCTTCTGACTTCAGTGAGACAACTGGAAAATCTAAAAAAATATATTGTTTTGAACTGTGTTCCAACTCGGAATTCAAATTCAGAAACTCAAGCATCTTTTACAGACTTTCCGATCTGAACATCACTGACCTCATGATTTGACCTAGTTGTCTTGAAAGCACCAAAACACTCAAGCATTGCGTTGAACAATTACGCAAGGTCCACAGATCATGAAAAAAGTTATCTTCACAATAATTTAAGGGTTTCTTTGCTGTCTCTGTCCGCGGAAGAGAATCTAGAAAAGTTCAATGGAATTTTGGAGTTGAAAGGAGATGGCTCCTCAATGCAGAAAAAATTGAATGGATTAAATCAGGTGTTGAAGGAGTTGCTACCGAAAGGGGATGACAACAGTCTATGTGGATGGCTGGACTATCTGTATGCCTACAAGTGATATGTTTATCCTAGGCTGCCTGCCATTTCATATGATTCCTATTAATTACTCTTTTGCTCTTGGAATCCCAGGACTAGGCCGAAAATAGCTTGTTGTACACTTATTTCAAACATTTTATTTAATACTACAGCTTGCTCTTGCTTGCTGAAAGAGAGCGAGAAATGGTGTGATCAAAATACACCATAAGAGTAGCCTGCTAATATACCTTTCTGGACCTTGTACACTGTGGAGAATAGACCCGTAACTGATCCAAGTGGTTGCATAATCAGACCATGGCTGTATGGTACTCCCTGTATATTGCTCCATTCTTGTGCATTTTATTTTATTCCTCTTGTGTTACTATTTTAGCAAGCGTTTCACGGTAAAGTCTATACCAGTTGTATTCGGTGCATGTGATAAATACAATTACATTTTTTTCTGCAGTTATTTCGGCATGAAGCGTTCAAAACAGGACATTTATTGTCTTGCTCCTTACTGTAATCAGAAAGCTAATATCAAAACTATGCATGCCGTCCTCTCTTGGCTAAAAGTAGAGGAGAGACTGACTGCATCACTTCTTGTTTTTAGAAGAAGCATTAATGTGTTGACATTTCCAAATTGGTTGCATAGTCAACACACAGCACTGACACACACATTTACCCCAGCAGCTATTTGTGATGTTTTAAATGTATGTACTTATGTCCTTAAGTTGTTCTTGTCTATTAATGTTCTGTATTAAGTCAGGTTTCATGTTGTGTGTGGACCGCAGGTAGAGTAGCTGCTGCAATAGCCACAGCTAATGGAGATCCTAATAAAATAAACATTTAAATATTCTTCATCACTGCAGCCAAAATTGGTGTACTCACTTGATAACAACAATACATTCCTCATTGCACTGTGTTGTTGTAGCCTAGTAGTATTATATTATTGTCAAGAAATGTAGGCCTAATCAACAGTGGAGCGTTGCGTGCCTGACTACTGCCTGACTAGTGCCTGACTAGTGCCTGACTACTGCCTGACTACTGCCTGACTAGTGCCTGACTAGTGCCTGACTAGTGCCTGACTAGTGCCTGACTAGTGCCTGACTACTGCCTGACTAGTGCCTGACTAGTGCCTGACTACTGCCTGACTAGTGCCTGACTAGTGCCTGACTAGTGCCTGACTAGTGCCTGACTAGTGCCTGACTAGTGCCTGACTACTGCCTGACTAGTGCCTGACTAGTGCCTGACTAGTGCCTGACTACTGCCTGACTAGTGCCTGACTAGTGCCTGACTACTGCCTGACTAGTGCCTGACTAGTGCCTGACTAGTGCCTGACTAGTGCCTGACTACTGCCTGACTACTGCTTGACTAGTGCCTGACTACTGCCTGACTAGTGCCTGACTACTGCCTGACTAGTGCCTGACTAGTGCCTGACTACTGCCTGACTACTGCCTGACTAGTGCCTGACTAGTGCCTGACTACTGCCTGACTAGTGCCTGACTAGTGCCTGACTAGTGCCTGACTACTGCCTGACTAGTGCCTGACTAGTGCCTGACTACTGCCTGACTAGTGCCTGACTAGTGCCTGACTACTGCCTGACTACTGCCTGACTAGTGCCTGACTAGTGCCTGACTAGTGCCTGACTACTGCCTGACTAGTGCCTGACTAGTGCCTGACTAGTGCCTGACTACTGCCTGACTAGTGCCTGACTAGTGCCTGACTAGTGCCTGACTACTGCCTGACTAGTGCCTGACTAGTGCCTGACTAGTGCCTGACTAGTGCCTGACTACTGCCTGACTAGTGCCTGACTAGTGCCTGACTACTGCCTGACTAGTGCCTGACTAGTGCCTGACTAGTGCCTGACTACTGCCTGACTAGTGCCTGACTAGTGCCTGACTACTGCCTGACTAGTGCCTGACTAGTGCCTGACTAGTGCCTGACTAGTGCCTGACTACTGCCTGACTACTGCTTGACTAGTGCCTGACTACTGCCTGACTAGTGCCTGACTACTGCCTGACTAGTGCCTGACTACTGCCTGACTAGTGCCTGACTAGTGCCTGACTACTGCCTGACTACTGCCTGACTAGTGCCTGACTAGTGCCTGACTAGTGCCTGACTAGTGCCTGACTACTGCCTGACTAGTGCCTGACTAGTGCCTGACTAGTGCAGAGCGCAGCCTGGAGAAATGCACAGATCTGCCATTTCATAATCTCTAAATGTTTTTATTTTTCTTGCATTTTGACAGGTAAATATTTTTAGCAATAATATATAATGAATGAGTGGCCTAATATCTAGCTAATATTTAGCTTCTTTGGCTACACAACTCTAGCCTCTCTTCCAGCTTGACTGGTGTAGGCTATAAAACAATACACTTTCCTCTAGTATGGATGTTCGCCAAAGTTTTATAGTTGCAGTATGTATAATTTATTGTTATAGTTATCCTCCTTGTCGTGGATTCCCCTAAACGCTTCAAATCCAAAAGTTCATTTCTTTGCCTCATTCTTTACAGTGTGTTACTTTAGTGCCTTATTACAAACAGGATGCATGATTTCCTTCTTTTCACTTTGTCATTTAGGTTAGTATTTTGAAACTACAAATGTGGCTTGTTTCAGGAAACTAGGCATATGTCACAGGAGCGCCATTTTAACGTAAACTTTCATATACCTTAAAAACAAACGTGTATGTCATCTGTAAATACGAATGCAATTGCTAAATTACTAGCCTAATTGGTTTAGTCACAGAAAAAGTTTACAACCTTCCCACTAGCCATGATTGGCTGAGATAATTAGAGGTCTGGACATGCCGAGAGATGAGTTGGGATTTGTCTGCCATGTAGAACGCTTCTGTCTATTTGAGCTGGTCAGTATGTGTAGGTAATCCTGTCTAACGCAGCTTTAAAAAAATATATTGCTTAGTAGAACTGCATAAGTGTTGCTCTCCACTGCTCTCCACTCCACTGATAGCTAAGGAGATGGAGTGAACAACTATCTCCGGATTACATCTTCAAACTAAGAGCAACCATGGCATCCGTGACAGAGAAGGAGAAGCTTTCCATCCATGTATACTGGTAAGATAGTCTAGCTAGCTACATTTTCAGATATTACACATTTCTAATTTTGTCAGAAAGTAATTTTAATTTCAAGTTAAATTGTATTGTTACCTAGCTAGCTAATGTTAGCTGGCTGTCTCGCTAGCTAACAGTACGTGTATGATCTGTGTAGTAATATTATTCGTATCTGAGGCATTTGTTTTGCTAGATATAGCCTAATGTTAACGAGCTAGCATTGAACCTGGTTGGTTAGCTACCTGCAGATTCATGTAGGGTAGTAATGTCATGAGTTATGGTTTATGGGATTATGGTTCATTGTTTGCTAGCTAGCTACATGTCTTGACAAAAGACTTCAATAAAATGTTCATAATGTCACTGCGACACGACAGCTGTTGATAGACGTATTTGGTAAATCCGCTCTGGCTATCTACTCCGATTTCAGAGCACTCTCGTCTGAGTGTGCCAGAGCGCAGAATAACTGACGAATTTACGAACCCGTTGAATATGGCGGGTGTCAGTAAACATTGGTAAAAAAGCGCAGTTGAATTGTTGGCAGCAGCGCAGTTGCATTCACCAACGCTCTGGATAACATAAAAACAGCCTAACCAGCTCTGCTAGGTTGAGTAAAATGGTCAGAGTGAGCTGTTCTCTCAGTTGTGTCTGGAAGTAGCCATTAAACTCTGTAACTGCTTTAATATCACCATTGGACTCATGTTGAAATTCCTGAGCGCTTTCCTTCCTCTCCGGCAACTGAGTTAGGAAGGCTGCCTGTATCTTTGTAGTGACTGGGTGTATTGATACACCATACAAAGCATAATTAATATCTTCTCCATGCTCAAAGGGATATTCAGTGTCTACTTTTTTTTCTATTTTCTTTACCCATCTACCAATAGGTGCCCTTCTTTGCAAGGCCTCCCTCGTCTTTGTGATTTAATCTTTGCTTGAAATTCACTACTCGACATTCCACCAGAACAATTGTATTTGTGGGGTACAGAGATGGGGTAATCATTTACAAGTAATGTTAACCAATATTATTGCACACAGAGTCCATGAAACGTATTATGTGACTTGTTAAGCAAATTTTTACTCCTGAACTTATTTAGGCTTGTCATGACAAAGGGGTTGAATACTTACTGACATTTCAGATTTAAATTATTATTCTTTAGTTATTTTATTCTAAAAACAAAATTCCACTTTGACATTGTGAGTTATTGTGTGTAGATCAGTGTCACAAAATCTAAATTTAATCAATCAATGGTCTCGGAATATCTGCATTTTAATTGTATGTTTTTTGTGTGATAGCATGATTTAAGCATAATTCAATATTATTCCATTGCAAGAATACCCCAAAATTGTGCCTCCTCGCGATTTTAACTGCCCCACTTCATCCTGGTACAGGGTTTTCCCCATTTCTTGAAGGTTTGTCTAGTGAATTGCTTACAGTAACAATACAATGCATCTCACAGGCTCACCAGCTCTTTTGGTTCTTAGATAAATTCATATGTGATTGTATTCACCCTCTTTATATAAACCCTTTATGGAATTTGGGTCCCTTTTCAGAAACATTAAAAAGCCTACGAACAGGAATCTTCCTCAATTCAATCAGGAATTAAATCCGGAATACCCCTTTTGTATTCTCCCCAATTCCTGATGTTTGTGAAACTCTGGCCAACTCTGATTATCAC
The DNA here is from genome assembly GCF_045791955.1 of Oncorhynchus clarkii lewisi. NCBI lineage: Eukaryota > Metazoa > Chordata > Actinopteri > Salmoniformes > Salmonidae > Oncorhynchus > Oncorhynchus clarkii. The sequence continues at coordinate 3,480,360 of NC_092168.1, read as the reverse complement.
AGCAGTTTGGAATGTTGTATTGACACACACACACACACACACACACACACACACACACACACACACACACACACATACTGTACACACACTTTTTCTCTCTCTCCGCTCTCTCTCTCTCTTTCTCTCAAATGTGAGTGAGCCCCTCCCCACCTCCGCAATGGTTTAATCTGAATAATTCTCTGTTTGCAGATGTTGTATTGGCTTTCTGAGATAAGCCTGTGGGCTGGGGAGAATGGCATTGTGATGTGTTCCTCTGTGTCAGGGACTGAACTTGTCCCGTTCATTTTGAGGACACTGGATTTGGCCTCATGCCGTGGGTAGCCCTACTGTGCAGCTGGAGAGATACAACAACTCACAGAATGTCCAATTGAGTTGAAGTTGTTTGTGTAATTAAACATGGTGCCTTTGAATTAAAAATATTGTGTTTGGAAATGTCTGGGGTGTGGAGAGAAGTCCACCTGTGCTGCTTGTTATCTGCCCTCCCCTGTGTTAATTAAGCAATAAGGCCCGAGGGGGTGTGGTATATGTCCAATATACCACAGCTAAGGGTTGTTCTTATGCACAAAGATTCCAAGAACACAGGATGAGATGTTACTATCCTTTGTGCAAGCACTTCCAAGAGTTCATGAAGAGTGAGCCTGGTGAGTATTTGGGGAGCGCATCGTCAGTAGTGTACCTTTGGTTCCTATGGTGTTTCGGCCTTTCATACTATACACCCTCCCCAAAGGCGGCCAGTGACAGGGTGATCAATCCTACGCTTGCGTCCCATTCCCAATTAGTCATAGGAGTTGCCTTGTTGTTGATAGCCAACATCCCATGGGACTATGCATGGCAGGGGCGTCCTCCTCCCTGAGTCAAGCATTGTTGACCGCATACCTCCAACCACGCCAAGCTTATCCGTGGTATTTTGGAAATATTCCACTAACCCCCGAGGTGCCTTATTGCTTTTATAAACCGGTTGCCAACACAGTCAGGCAAGGAACTACACAAATTTAAACTGTTGCTTTAATAAATACAAAAATAATAAATACATTGCGCCAGAAAAAGTAGTCCGGACAAAAGTCTTGTTGCTAGACTGGTTGCTATGCAACAACCACAGGCTAGCTAGCAAGCTTACATTAAATGTATCAAAAAACCGAGCATTAGCGCCCCTTCTAGAGTGACTAACACATGGCAATTATTCATTCATGTTGATCTGAATGTTGCCATTTTTTTTGTGCACAAGTGAAAAAATTGTCCCATGTTATAATTTGTTGTTGGTTTGCCCATGTTGTTGTTTGCTGGCTCCACACTGCTGGAAACAGGGGGAGCTGCTGCTGTTCTGTCAGAGAGAATAGTGCTCCACCGCTTCCAGATTTGCCCTCCAGTAACTTTGAAGAAAGGTTTCGAATCTGTGTCCTCTGACAGACAGTATTTCTCGTACCTTTATTTCTCGTGCTTCTGTCATCCGACAGTTTCTGGATCATGGTGGTTCGAAGGCAGTGGTTTGTGTAAACCTGCGACGGGCCAGCTATTTTGCAGATCTTTGGCAGCGTTTTTGTGTTCCTGAAACTTAAGACAATAACGTTAGCTACAGTGCCTTGCGAATGTATTCGGCCCCCTTGAACTTTGCGACCTTTTGCCACATTTCAGGCTTCAAACATAAAGATATAAAACTGTATTTTTTTGTGAAGAATCAACAACAAGTGGGACACAATCATGAAGTGGAACGACATTTATTGGATATTTCAAACTTTTTTAACAAATCAAAAACTGAAAAATTGGGCGTGCAAAATTATTCAGCCCCCTTAAGTTAATACTTTGTAGCGCCACCTTTTGCTGCGATTACAGCTGTAAGTTGCTTGGGGTATGTCTCTATCAGTTTTGCACATCGAGAGACTGAAATTTTTTCCCATTCCTCCTTGCAAAACAGCTCGAGCTCAGTGAGGTTGGATGGAGAGCATTTGTGAACAGCAGTTTTCAGTTCTTTCCACAGATTCTCGATTGGATTCAGGTCTGGACTTTGACTTGGCCATTCTAACACCTGGATATGTTTATTTTTGAACCATTCCATTGTAGATTTTGCTTTATGTTTTGGATCATTGTCTTGTTGGAAGACAAATCTCCGTCCCAGTCTCAGGTCTTTTGCAGACTCCATCAGGTTTTCTTCCAGAATGGTCCTGTATTTGGCTCCATCCATCTTCCCATCAATTTTAACCATCTTCCCTGTCCCTGCTGAATAAAAGCAGGCCCAAACCATGATGCTGCCACCACCATGTTTGACAGTGGGGATGGTGTGTACAGGGTGTTGCTTTTACGCCAAACATAACGTTTTGCATTGTTGCCAAAAAGTTCAATTTTGGTTTCATCTGACCAGAGCACCTTCTTCCACATGTTTGGTGTGTCTCCCAGGTGGCTTGTGGCAAACTTTAAACGACACTTTTTATGGATATCTTTAAGAAATGGCTTTCTTCTTGCCACTCTTCCATAAAGGCCAGATTTGTGCAATATACGACTGATTGTTGTCCTATGGACAGTCTCCCACCTCAGCTGTAGATCTCTGCAGTTCATCCAGAGTGATCATGGGCCTCTTGGCTGCATCTCTGATCAGTCTTCTCCTTGTATGAGCTGAAAGTTTAGAGGGACGGCCAGGTCTTGGTAGATTTGCAGTGGTCTGATACTCCTTCCATTTCAATATTATCGCTTGCACAGTGCTCCTTGGGATGTTTAAAGCTTGGGAAATCTTTTTGTATCCAAATCCAGCTTTAAACTTCTTCACAACAGTATCTCGGACCTGCCTGGTGTGTTCCTTGTTCTTCATGATGCTCTCTGCGCTTTTAACGGACCTCTGAGACTATCACAGTGCAGTTGCATTTATACGGAGACTTGATTACACACAGGTGGATTGTATTTATCATCATTAGTCATTTAGGTCAACATTGGATCATTCAGAGATTCTCACTGAACTTCTGGAGAGAGTTTGCTGCACTGAAAGTAAAGGGGCTGAATAATTTTGCACGCCCAATTTTTCAGTTTTTGATTTGTTAAAAAAGTTTGAAATATCCAATAAATGTCGTTCCACTTCATGATTGTGTCCCACTTGTTGTTGATTCTTCACAAAAAATACAGTTTTATATCTTTATGTTTGAAGCCTGAAATGTGGCAAAAGGTCGCAAAGTTCAAGGGGGCCGAATACTTTCGCAAGGCACTGTAATAGTTAGGCCTACATAGCTACCAGTTATATTGTCACCGGTTATATTGTCAGTGTATATGAGAATGATTTAGCTAGCTAACAGTTAGATACCATGTAGCCATTCACTGGTGGGCAGCTTTATCTTGCACCTCGTCCCTCAACTTTTTAATTACGCCGACAGACACATTTTTGCTCTTTGTGAATTCGGTGTCCTTCTGTATACTCCATGCCAAACTGAGAGGGGGGGGGGGGTCATTGATATGTCTGTTCAAACCATCCCTGAGGCCAGCATAGCTGCTATGTTTCTCACTGAACCATACAGGTCCCGTAGAATGACGTTCAGCTCCGTTTTGGTTGTATTCCCAAACTCACAATGTATCCCTTTTCTGCCCACCAGTTAGTAAAGCAGGTACAGTTGAAGTCGGAAGTTTACATACACTTAGGTTGGAGTCATGAAAACTCATGTTTCAACCACTCCACAAATTTATTTTTAACAAACTATAGTTTTGTGCATGACACAAGTAATTTTTCCAACAATTGTTTACAGAAAGATTAATTCACTTTTAACTCACTGTATCACAATTCCAGTGGATCAGAAGTGTACATACACTAAGTTGACTGTGCCTTTAAACAACTTGGAAAATTCCAGTTAATGATGTCATGGCTTTAGAAGCTTATGATAGGCTAATTGACATATTTTGAGTCAATTGGAGGTATACCTGTGGATGTATTTCAAGGCCTACCTTCAAACTCAGAGCCTCTTTGCTTGACATCATGGGAAAATCAAAAGAAATATGCCAAGACCTCATAAAAAATATTGTAGACCTCCACAAGTCTGGTTCATCCTTGGGAGCAATTTCCAAATGCCTGAATGTACCACATTCATCTATACAAACAATAGTACGCAAGTCTAAACACCATGGGACCACGCAGCCGTCATACTGCTCAGGAAGGAGACACATTCTGTTTCCTAGAGATGAACATACTTTGGTGCGAAAAGTGCAAATCAATCCCAGAATAACAGCAAAGGACCTTGTGAAGATGCTGGAGGAAACAGGTACAAAAGTATCTATATCCACAGGAAAATGAGTCCTATATCGACATAACCTGAAAGGCCGCTCAGCAGGGAAGAAGCCACTGCTCCAAAACCGCCATAAAAAAGCCAGACTATGGTTTGCAATTGCACATGGGGACAAAGATCATACTTTTTGGAGAAATGTCCTCTGGTCTGATGAAACAAAAATAGAACTGTTTGGCCATAATGACCTTCATTGTGTTTGGAGGAGAAAGGGGAGGCTTGCAAGCCGAAGAACATCATCCCAACCTTGAAGCACGGGGTTGGCAGAATCATGTTGTGGGTGTGCTTTGCTGCAGGAGGGACTGGTGCACTTCACAAAATAGATGGCATCATGAGGCAGAAAAATTACGTGGATATATTGAAGAAACGTCTCAAGACCTCAGTCAGGAATTTAAAGCTTGGTTGCAAATGGGTCTTCCAAATGGACAATGACCTCAAGCATACTTCCAAAGTTGTGGCAAATGGCTTAAGGACAACAATGTCAAGGTTTTGGAGTGGCCATCACAAGGCCCTGACCTCAATCCCATAGAACATTTGTGGGCAGAACTGAAAAAGCGTGTGCGAGCAAGGAGGCCTACAAACCTGACTCTGTTACACCAGCTCTGTCAGGAGGAATGGGCCAAAATTCACCCAACTTATTGTGGGAAGGTTGTGGAAGGCTACCTGAAACGTTTGACCCAAGTTAAACAATTTCAAGGCAATGCTACCAAATACTAAGTGAGTGTATGTCAACTTCTGGCCCACTGGGAAAGTGATGAAAGAAATAAAATCTGAAATAAGTCATTCTCTCTGCTATTATTCTGACATCTCACATTCTTAAAATATAGTGGTGATCCTAACTGATTTAAGACTATAGATTTTACTAAGATTAAACGTCAGGAATTGTGAAAAACTGAGTATAAATGTATTTGGCTAACTGTTGTTGATGTAGCCATTTTATCGAGCTGAAAAGGTGCAACGATTTAAAGGTGAAAAGGCTAAACGTCATAGCCATAGTATTCCGGTCTCACATACACACGGCTAAATGCTGTTTTAGCCAATCAGTATCCAGTAACCAAACTACCTGGTTTATAAAAATAAATAGACCATCGATAAGTAGATTCTGAATGCTCAACAGACTTGCCAAAGCAGAGGGGAGACTAAGTTAAGTTTGTTAAGTTTATTTATTCTATCTAAATACTTTTGGTTGTTGGGAGAGAATAATGTGGTTCTATTCTCCCGGGGTCCATCTCTGGTTCCTCTTTTAGATGTTATGAACACTCCACTCTGCCAGACCAAGTGATGAGTGGAGTCTGTGTTGGATTGAATGAGCATCAGGAGTTAGGTTCTCTTTAGGAGAGCGAGAGATCACAGGACAGGTCTAAACATGTCCACATATCACGTTAGATTATGCAATATATATTGGCCCAGCATCATCCGGGTTTGGCCGGGGTAGGCCGTCATTGTAAATAAGAATTTGTTCTTAACTGACTTGCTTAGTTAAATAAAGGTTAAATAAATAAATAAAATAAAAATTCTAGACATTTTGTCATGAGGCCGAAAGAAAAAAAGAAGTCAGTTTTGAAGCTAATTTTCTACAATTGGCATGCACATTTTGTAATGTGGCTGAGAGATAAATGTCCATTATAAGGCTAATTTCCTGCAATTCTACACATTTTGCCATGGCTTGCACCGGCTTTCACCGTGTTCTTATGCTATCTGAGTGATTCAAATATTATAACAAATATATATATATATATATATATATATATATATATATATATATATATTGTTCACTTACACTGAACACAAATATAAAAGAAACATGTAATGTGTTGGTCCAATGTTTCAAGAGCTGAAATAAAATAGCCCAGAAATGTTCCATTGCTCCTTGGGATGTTTAAAGCTTGGGAAATCTTTTTGTATCCAAATGCACAAAAGAGTGTGGGCAAAACTTTTATATCTTTATGTTTGAACATCCTTCTTAGGCACTGTATATATATATATATATACATATATATATATATATATATTGCGTTTCTCCTTTAGCCCAGAAATGTTCCATTTGCACAAAAAGTGTGGGCAAAACTTTGTTAACATCCTTCTTAGTGAGCGTTTCTCCTTTGCCAAGATAATCCATTCACCTGACATATATAATTAAACAACATGATCATTACACAGGTGCACCTTGTGGTGGGTACAATAAAAGGCCACTCTAAAATGTGCAATTTTGTCACACAACACAATGCCCCAGATATCTCAGGTTTTGAGGGAACGTGCAATTGGCATGCACAAATATAACATTTTCCATCACATTCCTCTTTCCACTCAATCTGTGATAATTATCATTATATTTTAAGGCATTAGATTATAGATTCTAACAAAAGGTGCTATACTCCTATTAAAGTAAGGAAAATCAACACATAAAACCAGACACTTCATCATTTCAAACCCTTCATTCTGGGTTGTACAATCCTTATAAAACCATGGCTTTAGACCTTCACTTCATACAGTTACACATATGCTTCATTACACAATTAAATTTATGGATTCTGGCAATTACATTTTAGCTGGAGATTTTGTTGCTAGTGGCATGTTAATGACAGATCAGCATCTCAATGCATTTCTAGTCTAAAGTACTATACATTTCACAAGTGTGCAGCCCTCCACAATCAACATGATACCCAAAATAACAATTTTGGATAACCATAAATTAATTACGGGCACGGTTGGCGTTTCAGTTCGTCCTCCCAATGGCACCTCTTCAAAGTGGATGGCCCTTGATAATATCCCTCACCTGAGCCGCCACCGTCTTGTCCATTTTCCTACCAGTACAATAGCAGCATGAGGGAAGTTTGGACTGGATCTCTCTCCATGCTCACTCCACACGGTCTCATGTTACACTCCTGAGAGAAAAGGCATGAGAGATGTTGATAGCTTTGACTGAATGCTGTGTACAGATTGCTGGATCGGACTCAGGTTTCAGGTGGTGAAGGACCATATTGAACGTCATTGTCGCCATTACTTCAGCCAGTTAGAGGGGGTGAGTTTCACACTGTTCTCGGCCGAATTATCCCTTCCATGCATCTAGATACCATCTATGGTCACCATCGCTATAACCTTGAGAAAGGAAAGACCAGAACAACAGTTTAGTTTAGGGCATTTATGATCCAGACAAATTATTATTAACTGTATGACAAATTATTACAACTACCAATATTCTTAATACAAATTTCTAAGACAAACAGCAATACACTTATTCATATAAAACTAGAGGTGGGGAAAACGTCAACCATTTGGAGTAACTGTCAACCGTTACCAACATATCCTTTTTCCTTTTACAGGCAGGCATGTGGAAAAATCAATGAGCATATTTACCAAAGGGCCCCAGGGGACTGGTAATTACCCCTTTGGACACATGACTCACATTGTGACTCATGTGTCCAAAAGAAACAACACTGCCTGTTAAAATCAAAATAACAAATACAATTAGAATTACAACCCTTGATCACTACATCTTAATTTAATTGTATCCCATAAGGTAATGGTAAAATAGACTGGAGACAGGTGTACCTCGTTCAGGGGCAGTGCTCTTTCTCCTTCTCGTGTTCAGAATCACACATAGGACTGTTGATAAATTATAAACTTCTTCCAAATGATTAGTGTTTACATAGCCCAATTAAATCTCACCCAATGTCTCTAGTCTTTCTAGTGAGGGTGATTAGGCCTCACCAGGAAGTCAGAACAGAGGTCAGAGATCATTCAACCCCATTAAGTGAGTGTGTTTGTTTCCCTGTACCTCAGACATTATTTAAAGATATTTCAAACATTTCAAACATTTTATGTATCAGGTTTACATTGAGTTTTTCAGTACATTTCTTATCAAGGTGCATTGTGTGTGGGTGCTGGCATGTGTGTGGTAAAAATCGCTGGGTAAAACCTAACAAAATGGCCATACCTTACTTAATATGGGAGCTCTCTCAACATCTGGATCCCGGCACCTTTACACTGCACAATACACAGTCTCAATAACTGCTCTCCTAACATGCTTGCGTGCGTGCAACCCCCCTTGATTTTGTCCCCCCACACCAGACGCGATCGGGACATGCAGGTTGAAATAACAAAACAGTCATTTGGAGACAGGTCGAAAAGCATGACATTTTGAAGGCAATTTAGCTAACTAGCTTGCTGTTACTAGCTCATTTGTCCTGGAATATAAACATTGGGTTGCTATTTACCTGAAATGCACAAGGTCCTCTACTAAGACAATTAATCCACAGATAAAATGTGAAGCCGAATTTGTTTCTAATCATCTCTCCTCCTTCCTTCAGGTTTCTTTTTCTTCATGTGGTGGTTGGCAACCAACTTTACGGTGCATTACCACAACCAACTGGAGTGTGGAGCTCAGTACATCTTTCGATCACCCACGTGGGTATATGCTCCTAAAAACCAATGAGGAGATTTGAGAGGCAGGACTTGCAGCTAGTTGAGCATCACACATAGAACCATGTTCTATTTTCGCACCTGGCTACGCAGACGCTCGCTAGCAGTGTGGTCAGCATGTAAGGCACCTGCCTCAGGAAGCCCCTCAAAGTGAGATACACAGAACCATTGGCAATCATAAAAAAAATTGGTAGCGGACATTCCATAAGTCCTGGAAGAAAGAAAACAAACATCTTAATCAGTCCTAAAAAATTATTCATCTTAATTCGAGTTTACTGCATCTTGGGCAGGAAATCTTGATAAACCCATGCGTATGCATAAATATACTTCATACACATCAGATGATACCATGTCCCGTCAAGCTGAATAGGCACATTCTAAAGTAAACAATCCCAGAGCCCCTCTCTTGTAATCATTGTCATTTTGACCCGTTGCATTGACAAACAGTTCTGTACAAACTCTCCCTGGGACATAAACTATTCAAAATATAAAACCTGTTGTTTAATAAATCTGCTAGGACCTTTTGGTGCGGGCTTATCAGCTCAATATTTGGCACTAAAAACATATACTTTGATCTACTTACAGTGGGGAGAACAAATATTTGATACACTGCCGATTTTGCAGGTTTGCCTACTTACAAAGCATGTAGAGGTCTGTAATTTGTATCATAGGTACACTTCAACTGTGAGAGACAGAATCTAAAAGAAAAATCCAGAAAATCACATTGTATGAATTTTAAGTAATTCATTTGCATTATATTGCATGACATAAGTATTTGATACATCAGAAAAGCAGAACTTAATATTTGGTACAGAAACCTTTGATTGCAATTACAGAGATCATACGTTTCCTGTAGTTCTTGACCAGGTTTGCACACACTGCAGCAGGGATTTTGGCCCACTCCTCCATACAGACCTTCTCCAGATCCTTCAGGTTTCGTGGCTGTCGCTGGGCAATATGGACTTTCAGCTCCTTCCAAAGATTTTCTATTGGGTTCATGCCACTCCAGGACCTTGAGATGCTTCTTACGGAGCCACTCCTTAGTTGCCCGGGCTGTGTGTTTCGGGTCATTATCATGCTGGAAGACCCAGCCACGACCCATCTTCTTACTGACGGAAGGAGGTTGTTGGCCAAGATCTCGCGATACATGGCCCCATCCATCCTCCCCTCAATACGGTGCAGTCGTCCTGTCCCCTTTGCAGAAAAGCATCCCCAAAGAATGATGTTTCCACCTCCATGCTTCACGTTTGGGATGGTGTTCTTGGGGTTGTACTCATCCTTCTTCTTCCTCCAAACACGGCGAGTGGAGTTTAGACCAAAAAGCTCTATTTTTGTCTCATCAGACCACATGACCTTCTCCCATTCCTCCTCTGGATCATCCAGATGGTCATTGGCAAACTTCAGACGGGCCTGGACATGCGCTGGCTTGAGCAGGGGGACCTTGCGTACGCTGCAGGATTTTAATCCATGACGGCGTAGTGTGTTACTAATAGTTTTCTTTGAGACTATGGTCCCAGCTCCCTTCAGGTCATTGACCAGGTCCTGCCGTGTAGTTCTGGGCTGATCCCTCACCTTCCTCATGATCATTGATGCCCCACGAGATGAGATCTTGCATGGAGCCCCAGACCGAGGGTGATTGACCGTCATCTTGAACTTCTTCCATTTTCTAATAATTGTGCCAACAGTTGTTGCCTTCTCACCAAGCTGCTTGCCTATTGTACTGTAGCCCATCCCAGCCTTGTGCAGGTCTACAATTTTACCCCTGATGTCCTTACACAGCTCTCTGGTCTTGGCCATTGTGGAAAGATTGGAGTCTGTTTGATTGAGTGTGTGGACAGGTGTCTTTTATACAGGTAATGAGTTCAAACAGGTGCAGTTAATACAGGTAATGAGTGGAGAACAGGAGGGCTTCTTAAAGAAAAACTAACAGGCTGTGAGAGCCGGACTTCTTACTGGTTGGTAGGTGATCAAATACTTACAGTGGGGCAAAAAAGTATTTAGTCAGCCACCAATTGTGCAAGTTCTCCCACTTAAGTCATCCCCCGTTTGGCAAAGTTGGTCTTCACACAGTTCGCAACGAGCCAGGCGGCCCAAACTGCTACTTATAGTCTGACTTTGTTGCACAAAACACAAGATAAGTGACACAATTTCCCTAGTTAAAAGAAATTCATGTTAGCAGGCAATATTAACTAAATATGCAGGTTTAAAAGTGAAGTGCAGAGTGAAGGAAAAGCAGCTGACAAGTGCTCAGCATATGTGGGACCTTGTTGGCCTAGCTGGTTGAGAGAATGCCAAGAGTGTGCAAATCTGTCATCAAGGCAAAGGGTGGCTATTTGAAGGATCTCAAATATAAATTATATTTAGATTTGTTTAACACTTTTTTGGTTACTACATGATTCGATATGTGTTATTTCATGGTGTTGATGTCTTCAATATTCTTCTACAATGTAGAAAATAGTACAAATAAAGACGAACCCTCAAATGAGTAGGTGTTCTAAAACTTTTGACCGGTAGTGTATAGATAAAAAAAAACTCAGCTCACAGAACTGGTTGGGGTATACATTCAGACACACACTCAGTAATCTCCCATATTACCTCTTCACACCGGAGCCAGTCCCCTGACAGCTCTCATCCACTTAGTACTTAATAGTAATAATATTATTATTCTAAATGTCAATATCTTATTATCTTAATTTCAATCAGTTTAATATCCAAATTGCAGTCCTTTTATTATCCAAATTTAAATATGCTTAATATCCAAATTTCAATCAGCTTAACCTTTTTGGGCTAGGAGGCAGTATTCGGAATTTCGGATGACTGACGTGCCCAAAGTAAACTGCCTGTTACTCCGGCCCAGAAGCTAGGATATGCATATAATTGGCAGCATTGGATAGAAAACATTCTTAAACTGTTAAAATAATGTCTATGAGTATAACAGAACTGATATGGCAGGCGAAAACCCGAGGACAATCCCATCCAGGAAATGGGATTTTTTTTATGTGAGTGGTTTTCCATTGAAAGCCTATTGACTATATAGGGGTTTAGTGCCCAGATTGCAGTTCCTATGGCTTCCAATAGATGTCTTTAGACATGGTTTCAGGCTTGTTATTTGAAAAACGATGAAGAATAAGACCTTTTGGTCTATGGAATCATGCAGTACTGGTTTGCACGCGTGACTGTGTGTGCGCTCTTCATTATCTTTCCTTTCTATTGAATACGCTATTGTCCGGTTGAAATATTATTGATTATTTAGATAATTGACAACCTGAGGATTAATTATAAACATTGTTTGACTTGTTTTGACAAACTTTACCGGTACTATTAGGATGTATTTGTCTGCATGTTTTGACCGCCTTTGAGCCAGTGGATTACTGAACAGAACGCACCAACAAATTTGAGTTTTTGGGACATAAAGAGGGACTTTATCGAACAAAACAACCATTTATTGTGTAGCTGGGACCCTTTGGATTGCCGCCAACAGAGGGAGATCTTCAAAGGTAAGTGATTAATTGTATTGCTTGGTTGGAAAATGTTTGTATGCTTTTGTAAACGGGGCGTTGTCCTCAGATAATCACATGGTATGCTTTCGTCATAAAGCCTAAAGCGGCTGGATAAACAAGAAGTTAATCTTTTAACCAATGTATAACACTTGTATTTTTATGAATGTTTATTATTACTATTTCTGTAATTTGAATTTGGCGCTCTGTAATTTCATGTTGTCGAGGTGGGTCGCTAGTGGCACACCTGCGCCAGAGAGGTTAATCATGAAAAACATGGGGGTGTATGTTTTCCCTACTTCTTCTCAGAGAGATATTTGTTCCTGTCTGCGCGATGAACTGAGACCCAAGCTGGCTGGACTGACTCAGACAGTATATCCCGAGAGAGCCATGTTTCCGTGAAACAGTATGTTACAAAATAAACCCTATAAAAACAAATAAAATTATTATCCAGAGACTGAACATTAGCGAGTAATATACTCGGAAGTGGTATAGAAGTAACCCTCCTTCGCCGGCGTTGTTTGGGTCGGCCTCTGGAATCAGTTAAATTGCCCTGTTGGGTGCAAACAAAGGATCCGCTTCGGGAAAGTCGCATTCCTCATCGTAATGCTGGTAGTGCAGGTGAGTCGAAATGAGCCAATGAGCCAAAAGAAGTTAACATGTCCTTTCCACAATCACACAACTCTCACATCCACAATCACTTAGTATTATTCCCAAACTCACTCAGTAACCTCCATTATTACTCCATGTGCATCTCCAACGATTCTCCTGTCGTTACTTGCTATGCACCATATGTATCTTCAACGGTTCTTTTGCCTCTTCTTCCTATACATATAAATATCTCCCCGTTTTCTAAAACACCTCTTGTTATTTGTAGTGGCTGCAGACCATGTAGACACTTCTTCAATAAATGTCTACATGCAGCTGTCAGTGGGGCTTTCCATTGTACCGTTACTCGCCCTAGCTCTAGTCTTTTGACCATAAGACTAGTGAATAGCCTTCTCTCTATAAGACTATGGGTACCTCTTTATGTGCTACTCACCTTACTTATATTGGTTTTATATTTTCTTTTAAATAATTATTTTACAAATTCATTTAAATCGACTTAATTGACTCAATTGTTCGTGGATGATGTGTCTCCTCCTTGACTGCTCACAGTAGGGGTCTGGTCTGGGCGGGTCTCGTACTCTTTTGGTCAGACGGGAATTTCCCTCACACTTCATCAAATGCGCCAACGTTTTTCTTCACAGACCCCCACTGGAAAGCGCCGCAGGCAGAATCAATAATGCCAAATTGTCATGGAAATTCAACACAGGGACGTTCAAAGTCAATATTAAATTAATCATCCTTTATTATCAGTGCGCTTGAGAGGTTCCAACCAACTCAATGCACCAAGTAAACATGTCGATCAGGAGCTCCACCGGGGAAATCCCGTTCGTTCTCTTATAAACAGACAAGTCATTTGCATGATTTAGCTTATTCATCATTCATAATTAATTCATCAGTAATGTTTGCTTCATTCATGTGACCACATCTCAAAATTAGGAAGGTGTTCCCAATGTTTGGTATAATGTTAGGTAGAAAAGTATATACAGTATACTTTTTACATAATATTTTTGGGAGTGGCGGCCACGATGAACATAGGGAAACACTGATTCCATTCCAGCTAAACAAAGGATACATAGCATTTTGCATACACATCTAAAATCTATGAACATCTGAAAACATTAATAACTTAGACACACATGAAGCTGCCCAAAAGCAATCATTTCTGATGAAAAAACACAAATGTGAAAAATTGGTGGATAGAGCATTTTGGAAATAAAATCTTTAATTAAAAACCTTTGTAACATTTGAAATGCATATATTGGCTAGAGGGCAATTATGTTATAATGCTTGTAAGATTATATTATATTCTTTGTATTACATTGTAATAGTTGTTACATTCGACAGAATAGAGTATTGTGTGTGTGTTCCACTAAGGATGGGCCTCTATGAGATAACACTGACAGAGGAGATTTAGGATGTCTTTGGGTAATAATGCCTAAAGAGCATTCCAGATAACATGAGGTAATGGTTCTGCGCTATACCGTACCAGGGTGAGACGGGTTCCAGTTTAGAGTAGGAGGGGACCAGACACTGGTCTTTACAATGAGAACTGTTGACAAAGCACTAACTGTCTGCTATGTTTTATATCTTTCATACAAATCTTAACCTTTGTGAACTGTTCCTAAGATCTGTGAGTTGAGAGGCCTATCTTGGCTATAAAATATTTGTGTACTTTTCTTTTGGGACTTTTTCAATGTTTTTTTTATTTTATTTGTTTTTATTTATTTTATTTTTACCTTTATTTAACTAGGCAAGTCAGTTAAGAACAAATTCTTATTTTCAATGACGGCCTAGGAACAGTGGGTTAACTGCCTGTTCAGGGGCAGAACGACAAATTTGTACCTTGTCAGCTCGGGGATATGAACTTGCAACCTTTCGGTTACTAGTCCAACGCTCTAACCACTAGGCTACCCTGCCGCCCCAATTCATTAGAGATAGCACATCATTGAAAGTCAAAAAGGGCTATTGCAAAGCTCTTATAAACAAAAATGTAGTTTAAGTGTAACTCTGACTGGTGTGTAGTTTGTAACTCTCCTCATTTGGTAAAGCAGAAAAATGCCACCACAGTGTGTGTGTGTGTGTGTGTGTGTGTGTGTGTGTGTGTGTGTGTGTGTGTGTGTGTGTGTGTGTGTGTGTGTGTGTGTGTGTGTGTGGTAAAGACTGCTATCAGACTGGAGAGTATTAACATCCTCTCTTCTGCTTAATCACCACACTCTCTCTGTCCCCTTTCACCCCCATTACCTGTCTCTGCTCAGACGATGGGGATCTGAGATATCTCTGGAGACACACACACACACACACACACACAGTGTTTGCATTCGTACATTGTCTACATCTAGGCATGCTGGCACTCATCAGAACAAAAGGTTGAGTGTGGTCACAGTTAATGACCGTCAGGGCCATAACTGTGGTCATTACTGACTAATTAGCATTCCATAGTCTCAGAGCAATAACCATAAAGCTGTCCTGAATTAGCTCGGGCTAAAAATCTCAATCATGTCAGAGGAAATTAATGTTCATGATGTTTGCCATAATAGGAAGTATTGAGTATATATCATAAACATAAAAAATGCTAATTAACTAACAAGTCTAAGTGTGTCACATAATGACATGTTTAATTTTTACTTTTAGCAAAAAGTATATGCAGTATATATGGTCAGCTAGGGTATTGAATGCTAACACCCCAAGATCTGCATGTGTAACACACAATCTTCCATTGAGATCTTTGCATGCATAATTGACACCAAAGTCTGGATAAAATGTATGTCCCTAAGGTTACGATTCAGTCTTTTATTTTCACACCTGAATAGAGAAGTCATATTGATAATACTATTGTATGACTGTTTCCACCTTGACATGGTACTGTTCATTATAGCATGCTACAGAAAACGAACATGAGCATTTCTCGTTGAGCAAGTACAGGTAGTCCCTCTCTGTTTCAGGCCATTTTCTTCCATTTGGTGCCAAATGAACATGACCCAGTCCCGAACCACTGTATTACACTAGTTCTGTCTGCATAGAAAGAAACAAGCAGTCCAGACAAGGCATTAGTAATTAGGGCTGTTGGGGTGATCATAATACCGCAACACTGGCAGTCATAAGTCATGACCACAGTAGAATTCCACGTGACCGCTAAGTCATGGTAATCTCATGTTAAGCATTCTGGACATCATTTGGTAGTACCCAACTCACTAACAACCATCAAGTTTATAATGTCCTGGTAAACAGGGCTCTATTGTCCCTCTAACCACTCTGACATCAATGCAAAAGCAATC
Organism: Oncorhynchus clarkii lewisi; assembly: GCF_045791955.1. Classification (NCBI taxonomy): domain Eukaryota; kingdom Metazoa; phylum Chordata; class Actinopteri; order Salmoniformes; family Salmonidae; genus Oncorhynchus; species Oncorhynchus clarkii. The sequence continues at coordinate 3,464,307 of NC_092168.1, read as the reverse complement.
AAAAATCACATCAAACACATCAACACAGTGGAATGGACTTGGTGGTCAAGATGTGTTGGTATCTATGCTCACCAAGCTGCTTGCCTATTGTACTGTAGCCCATCCCAGCCTTGTGCAGGTCTACAATTTTACCCCTGATGTCCTTACACAGCTCTCTGGTCTTGGCCATTGTGGAGAGATTGGAGTCTGTTTAACTATGCTTTTAAAACTCCCCTCACCGTGATTTATACATTTGAAGAAAGAAGTTCAACAGGTTGACACTGAGTGGAAAACATGGTCGTAGTGGATGTTGTTTCAAAGCCTAACACAATTAAATGAACTGCGTTTTCTTAGGTGAGGATACCTTGATGGTTCAAATTACCTTTATATACACTATATATAAAAAAGTAAGTGGACACCCCTTCAAATTTGTGGATTCTGCTATTTTTAACCACACTCATTGCTGACAGGTGTTTAAAATCGAGCACACAGCCATGCAATCCCCATAGACAAACACTGGCTGTAGAATGGCCTTACTGAATGGCAGAAATTGGAAGAACTGACTTAGGTATCATCCTATGACGGTGCCACATTGAAAGTCAGCTCTTCCCATTTCTGCCCTGCTAGAGCTGCGCCAGTCAACTGTAAGTGCTGTTAGTTTGAAGTGGAAACATCTAGGAGCAACGGCTCAGCCACGAAGGGGTAGGCCATACAAGCTCACAGACCGGGACCGCCACGTGCTGAAGCGCGTAGTGTGTAAAAAATTGGGCTTCATGAAATGGGTTTCCATGGCCCAGCAGCCACACACAAGCCTAAGATCACCATGTGCAATGCCAAGTGTCGGCTGGAGTGGTGTAAAGCTCGTCACCATTGGCCTCTGGAGCATTGGAAATGTGTTCTCTGGGATGATGAATCACACTTCACCATCTGGCAGTCCGACGAAGGAATCTGGATATGGCTGATGCCAGGAGAATGCTGTTTGCCCCAATGCATAGTGACAACTGTAAAGTTTGGTGGAGGAGGAATACTGTTCTGGGGCTATTGTTCATGGTTTGGGCAATGCCCATTAGTTCCAATGAAGGAAAATCTTAACGCTACAGCATACAATGACATTCTAAATTATTCTGTGCTTCCAACTTTGTGGCAACAGTTTGGGAAAAGCCCTATCCTGTTTCAGCATGACAATGCCCCCATGCACAAAGCGAGGTCCATACAGAAATGGTTTGTCGAGATCGGTGTGGAAGAGCTTGACTGACCTGCACAGAGCCCTGACATCATCCCCATCGAACACCTTTGGGATGAATTGGAAGGCCGACTGCGGGCCAGGCCTAATCACCCAACATCAGTGCCCGACCTCACTAATGTTTTTGTGGCTGAATGGAAGCAAGTGTTGTGTGTGCTCCCTCTCCGGCCTCTAGGTCACCAGGTTGCTCGTTATGGCGCACACCCTACACCATCGTTATGCGCACCTGCACGTCGTCAGACTCACCTGGACTCCATCACTTCCCTGATTACCTTCCCTATATATGTCACTCCCTTTGGTTCCTTCCCCAGGCGTCATTGTTTCTGTTTCAGTTTCCTGTCTGTGCGTTGGTCGTGTTTCTTGTTTTGTTTTATGTTTCGTTTATTGATTAAATCACTCACTCCCTGAATTTGTTTCCCAACTCTTAGCGCACATCGTTACAGCAAGTCCCTGCAACAATGTTCCAACATCTAGTGGAAAGCCATTCCATAAGAGTGGAGACTATTATAGCAGTAAAGGGTGTTCCAACTCCATATTATACAATGGATGGGTCTAATGCTGATTGATTAAAACCGCATTCCAGCCTGTGTCTATTCCACAAGTTACCAGCGTCTATGAGGTTAAAATGCCTATTTACTCTGTTCGATCTGACTGCGCAATCCACTGTTTCATCAGCCCAGCAAGCCAATTAATAACCTTGATCTCCACTATAAAAAACATTTAGACATTATCTCACATTTCTTTTAGACTAACATTTAGTTTTCAACAGTGGAGATTTGTATAAACCTTGATGTCTGTCTCTCCGACATTTGCAACATTGTTTCAATATTCAAATTCTTATCTCCAGCTGTCCCATAGTAATGAATGTGTCAGGAGATGGGACAAGACAGACAGGCAAGCCGGGTTTCTCAGCCAGTTGAAATCATGAATCAGCTGGCATAATTTTTATGGATATATACAAAGAAATGTCAATTCAAAAAAGATTAAACGAAATGAAGTGCCGCTAATTGTCAGTCTTTCCAGCTTGAGTTTAAAGTGATTGTGTTAGCTGTGTTGTTGGCTAACTGCTCTGAACAACAGTGTCCTGAGGAGAGAGCACATTTTTTATTCCAGGTCTAATTGTGCGTCTTTAGCTCATTGTTATGGATTCATCCAAATAAATGTCACTAGAAAACAGCTTAAACCAATTCAAATGCAGCTACTGTTGTTATTCTGGCTGCACTGTTTGACGTGACCGTAAGTAAGTTAGCCGTAGTTGGCTAGCTAGCAAACAATCGATAAGAACGTTGTCAGCCAGTATGGCAATGGAACATTTAGAACAAACGACTGGGTCGCGTCCATAAATACAAAACAAAAATACTGAAGGACTGGGTCGCGTCCCTGGCAACCGAATCGATAGAATCAATGACCAGCTGGCTTGGGTAAAACCCCTAGATTTGTTTCGGAACTATATCTTGTGGAAAGATTAAATAGTATGAATAAATTCTTCAAAATAACATGTTTAATGTCATTCATTATTTGTCATTCATTATTTGAATGTGTTGGTAACGTATTGTATAAAAGTGATGATGCCCGCGAAGCCGGTGTTTGGAGGATATATTGGCACTTCCTCTCGGGCCTAACAACATCCACGCTAATATATCCTCCAAACACTGGCTTCTCGGGCATTATCACTTAATTAATGCCCATGAATTTGGAATCAGAGGTTCGACAGGCATGTGTACACATACAGTTGAAGTCGGAAGTTTACATACAGCTTAGCCAAATACATTTAAACTCAGTTTTTCACATTTAATCCAAGTAAAAAGTCCCTGTTTTAGGTCAGTTAGGATCACCACTTTATTTTAAGAATGTGAAATATCAGAAAAATAGTAGAGAGGATGATTTATTTCAGCTTTTATTTCTTTCATCACATTCCCAGTGGGTCAGAAGTTTACATACAGTCAATTAGTATTTGGTAGCATTGCCTTGAAATTGTTTAACCTGGGTCAAACGTTTCGGGTAGCCTTCCATAAGCTTCCAACAATAAGTTGGGTGAATTTTGGCCCATTCCTCCTGTCAGAGCTGGTGTAACTGAGTCAGGTTTCTAGGCCTCTTTGCTCGCACCCGCTTTTTTAGTTCTGTCCACAAATGTTCTGTAGGATTGAGGTCAGGGCTTTGTGATGGCCACTCCAATACCTTGACTTTGTTGTCCTTAACCTCTTGAAGCTAGGGGGCACTATTTTTATGTTTGGAAAAATAACGTTCCCAAAGTCTCTCTTTTGTTTGTGCAAAAGAGAGAGGCGGCCATTGTTCCTCCCGGTCCTAGTGAAAAGCCAACTGTCCCGGTTGATATATTATCGAATAGATATTTGAAAAACACCTTGAGGATTGATTATAAAAAACGTTTGCCATGTTTCTGTCGACATTATGGATATAATTTGGAATTTTTGTCTGCGTTGTCGTGACCGCTATTTCCGGTGGATTCCTGAGGATAACGCACCAAACTAACAGAGGTATTTGGATATTAAAAATATTATCTTTATGGAACAAAAGGAACATTTGCTGTCTAACTGGGAGTCTCGTGAGTGAAAACATCCGAAGATCATCAAAGGTAAACGGTTAATTTGATTGCTTTTCGGATTTTCGTGACCAAGCTTCCTGATGCTAAGTGTACATAATGCTATGCTAGGCTATCGATAAACTTACACAAACGCTTGTATTGCATTTGCTGTAAAGCATAATTTCAAAATCTGATTAACAAAAGGCTAAGCTGTGTTTCGCTATATTTCACTTGTGATTTCATGAATATTAATATTTTCTAGTAATATTTTGTTGACTGTTGCGCTATGCTATTCAGCGGTTGCTGATGACAAATATACCAGATCCGGGATTGGTAGTTCTAAGATTATTAAGCCATTTTGCCACAACTTTGGAAGTATGCTTGGGGTCATTGTCGATTTGGAAGAGCAATTTATGACCAAGCTTTTATCTTCCTGACTGATGTCTTGAGATGTTGCTTCAATATATCCACATAATTTTCCTCCTTCATGATGCCATCTATTTTGTGAAGGGCACCAGTCTCTCTTGCAGCAAAGCACCTCCACAACATGATGCTACCACCCCAGTGCTTCACGGTTGGTATGGTGTTCTTCGGCTTGCAAGGCTCCCCCTTTTTCTATTTTTGTTTCATCAGAACAGAGGACAATTTCTCCAAAAAGTATGATTTTTGTCCCCATGTGCAGTTGCAAACCGTAGTCTGGCTTTTTATGGCTGTTTTGGAGCAGTGGCTTCTTCCTTGCTGAGCGGCCTTTCAGGTTATGTCGATATAGGACCCATTTTACTGTGGATATAGATACTTTTGTACCTGTTTCCTCCAGCATCTTCACAAGGTCCTTTGCTGATGTTCTTGGATTGATTTGCACTTTTTGCACCAAAGTACGTTCATCTCTAGGAGACAGAACGCATCTCCTTACTGAGCGGTATGATGGCTATGTGGTCCCATTGTGTTTATACTTGCGTTCTATTGTTTGTACAGATGAACGTGGTACATTAAGGCATTTGGAAATTGCTCCCAAGGATGAACCAGACTTGTGGAGGTCTACAATATTTTTGACTTGGCGCTCCGGGACCGCTTGCCGTGCGGTAGCGGAGAGAACAGTCTATGACTTGGGTGACTAGAGTCTTTTTTGGCACTGCCTAGTATATAGGTCCTGGATGGTAGGAAGCTTGGCCCCAGTGATGTACTGGGTTGTACTCACTACCCTCTGTAGTGCCTTATGGTCAGATGCTGAGCAGTTGCCATACCAGGTGGTGATGCAACCGGTCAAGATGCTCTCAATGGTGCAGCTGTATAACTCTTTCAGGATCTGGGGACCCATGACAAATCTTTTCATTCTCCTAAGGGAGAAAAGGTTTTGTTGTGCCCTCTTCACAACTGTCTTGGTGTGTTTGGAACAGGATATTTAGTTGGTGATGTGGACACCAAGGAACTTGAAACTCTAAACCCGCTCCACTACAGCCCTGTCGATGTTAATGGAGGCCTGTTCGGCCCACCTTTTCCTGTAGTTCACGATCTGCTCATTTGTCTTGCTCACATTGAGGGAGAGGTTGTTGTCCTGGCACCTCCTCCCTATAGGCTGTCTCATCGTTGCTGGTGATCAGGCCCACAACTGTTGTGTCGTCAGCTAACTTAATGATGATGTTGGAGTCGTGTTTGGCCATGCAGTCGTGGGTGAACAGGGAGCACAGGAGAAGCATGCACCCCATTTTTTAGTATCAGCATGGCAGCTGTGTTGTTGCCTACCCTTACCACCTGGGGGCGGCCTGTCCGGAAGTCAAGCATCCAAGTGCTTAGGGAGGTGTTTAGTCCCATGTTCCTTAGCTTAGTGATGAGCTTTGTGGGCACTATGGTGTTGAACGCTGAGCTGTAGTCAATGAACAGCATTCTCACATAGGTGTTCCTTTTGTCCAGGTGGGAAAGGGCAGTGTGGAGTGTGATTGAGATTTTGTCATTTCTGGATCTGTTGGGGTGGTATGTGAATTGGAGTTGGTCTTGGGTTTCAGAGATGATGGTGTTGATGTAAGCCATGACCAGCCTTTCAAAGCACTTTATGGCTACCGACGTGAGTGCTACGGGCATTTAAGCAGGTTACCTTTGCTTCCTTGGGCACAGGGACTATTGTGGTCTGCTTGAAAAATGTAGGTATTACAGACTCGGTCAGGGAGAGGTTGAAAATGTCAATGAAGACACTTGCCAGTTGGTCCTCTCATGCTTTGAGTACACGTCCTGGTAATCCGTCTGGCCCTGCGGCTTTGTGAATGTTGACCTGTTTAAAGGTCTTGCTCACATCGGCTACCTATAGCGTGATCACACAGTCATCCGAAACAGCTGGTGCTCTCATGCCTGCTTCCGTGTTGCTTGCCTCGAAGCGAGCATAAAAGGCATTTAGCTCGTCTTGTAGGCTTGTGTCGCTGGGCAGCTCGCGGCTGGGTTTCCCTTTGTAGTCTGTAATAGTTTTCAAGCCCTGCCACATCCGACGATCGTCAGAGCCGGTGTAGTAGGATACAATCTTAGACCTGTATTGACGATTTGCCTGTTTGATGGTTCGTTTGAGGGAATAGAGAGATATCTTATACTGTAAGCGTCCGGATTAGTATCCCGCGGCAGATCTAGCTTTTAGCTCGGTGCGGATGGCTTCTGGTTGGGATATGTACGTATGGTCACTGTGGGGACGACATCGTCAATGCACTTATTGATGAAGCCGGTGACTGAGGTGGTATACTCCTCAATGCCATTGGATGAATCCCGGGACATTTTCCAGTCTGTGCTAGCAAAACAGTCCTGTAGCGTAGCATCCTTGTCATCTGACCAATTCCATATTGAGCGAGTCACTGGTATTTCCTGCTTTAGTTTTTGCTTGTAAGCAGGAATCAGAAGGATAGAATTATGGTCAAATTTGCCAAATGGAGGTCGAGGGAGAGCTTTGTATGCACCTCTGTGTGTGGAGTAAAAGTGTTTTCCCTGTGGTTGCACATGTGGCATGCTGGTAGAAATTTGGTAAAACAGATTAAAGTCCCCGGCCACTAGGAGCACCGCTTCTGGATGAGCATTTTCTTGTTTGCTTATGGCCTCATATAGCCTGTTGATTACGGTCATAGTGCCATTATCGGTTTGTGGTGGTAAATAGACAGCTATGAAAAATATAGATGAGATCTCTCTTGGTAGATATTGTGGTCTATAGCTTATCATGAGGTACACTACCTCAGGTGAGACTTCTTTAATATTAGAAATCGCTCACCAATTGTTATTTACAAATAGACACCAGACGTAGCTTCTCTGTCCTTCCGATGTATGGAATACCCAGCCAGCTCTATAGTATCCGTGTCGTCGTTCAGCCGCGACTCGGTGAAACATAAGATATTACAGTTTTTATGTCCCGTTGGTAGGATATTCTTAATTGGAGATCATCCAAATTATTTAATTGTTTTCCAGTGATTGCACATTGGCCAATAGTATGGGTGGTAGTGTTAGTTTACTCACTCGCCTACGTATTCTCACTCGCCCTCTTTTATCCGTCTTTTCATCACGCAAATGACAGTGGTTTGGGCCTGGTCTCGAGAAAGCAGTATATCCTTTGCGTTGTTAAAGAAAATAATATTTGTACAGTTCGAGGTGAGCAATCGCTGTTCTGATGTCTAGAAGCCCTTTTCGGTCATAGGAGACGGTAGCAGCAACATTATATTTAAAATAAGTTACAAACAATGCGAAAAAATCAACAAAATAGCACGGTTGGTTAGGAGCCCCATAAAATGGCAGCCATCCCCACCGGCGCCATTACACATGCTCTATATCATAAAGCTGCTTATTACTGTAACCTTATAACAATAGCCTACAGTCGCATCATGCAGCCCGTATACTGTGTGTTTTGATTTCTAATATATTCTACGGTTTGTATCATTCACAACTGAAGCTGTTTAAAATGATCACTTTTATGCTCAACATACTGTAGGTACTTCATGCTCTGGAATGGGAAAAATATTATTTCCATCTTATTCTGCTAAATTCAATTATATTCTTCTTACTATAAAATCATACAATATATAATAATGGCACAGGACTTATAAGCATATCCTGTCAGCTAAATCAACAAGCCTTCAGCCTTTGGCATGGAGCATAACCAGATAACATAGAGTGGATCAACTCATATTCTGTTCTAGTGAAATACATTTTCTTCATATCATAATGTTTCTTTAGACCTGCCTGAAATAAATAATGAATTTATTGTGATAGTGTATATTAAATTGGGTTAGGGTTAGGGTTAGGGTTAGGTTAAATAATGAATTTATTGTGATAGTGTATATTAAATTGGGTTAGGGTTAGGGTTAGGTTAAATAATGAATTTATTGTGATAGTGTATATTAAATTGGGTTAGGGTTAGGGTTAGGGTTAGGTTAAATAATGAATTTATTGTGATAGTGTATATTAAATTGGGTTAGGGTTAGGGTTAGGGTTAGGTTAAATAATGAATTTATTGTGATAGTGTATATTAAATTGGGTTAGGGTTAGGGTTAGGGTTAGGTTAAATAATGAATTTATTGTGATAGTGTATATTAAATTGGGTTAGGGTTAGGGTTAGGGTTAGGTTAAATAATGAATTTATTGTGATAGTGTATATTAAATTGGGTTAGGGTTAGGGTTAGGGTTAGGTTAAATAATGAATTTATTGTGATAGTGTATATTAAATTGGGTTAGGGTTAGGGTTAGGGTTAGGTTAAATAATGAATTTATTGTGATAGTGTATATTAAATTGGGTTAGGGTTAGGGTTAGGGTTAGGTTAAATAATGAATTTATTGTGATAGTGTATATTAAATTGGGTTAGGGTTAGGGTTAGGGTTAGGTTAAATAATGAATTTATTGTGATAGTGTATATTAAATTGGGTTAGGGTTAGGGTTAGGGTTAGGTTAAATAATGAATTTATTGTGATAGTGTATATTAAATTGGGTTAGGGTTAGGGTTAGGGTTAGGTTAAATAATGAATTTATTGTGATAGTGTATATTAAATTGGGTTAGGGTTAGGGTTAGGGTTAGGTTAAATAATGAATTTATTGTGATAGTGTATATTAAATTGGGTTAGGGTTAGGGTTAGGGTTAGGTTAAATAATGAATTTATTGTGATAGTGTATATTAAATTGGGTTAGGGTTAGGGTTAGGGTTAAATTTATTGTGATAGTGTATATTATTGGGTTAGGGTTAGGGTTAGGGTTAGGTAAATATGAATATTGTGATAGTGTATATTAAATTGGGTTAGGGTTAGGGTTAGGGTTAGGGTTAGTGTATATTAAATTGGGTTAGGGTTAGGGTTAGGGTTAGGTTAAATAATGAATTTATTGTGATAGTGTATATTAAATTGGGTTAGGGTTAGGGTTAGGGTTAGGTTAAATAATGAATTTATTGTGATAGTGTATATTAAATTGGGTTAGGGTTAGGGTTAGGTTAAATAATGAATTTATTGTGATAGTGTATATTAAATTGGGTTAGGGTTAGGGTTAGGGTTAGGTTAAATAATGAATTTATTGTGATAGTGTATATTAAATTGGGTTAGGGTTAGGGTTAGGGTTAGGTTAAATAATGAATTTATTGTGATAGTGTATATTAAATTGGGTTAGGGTTAGGGTTAGGGTTAGGTTAAATAATGAATTTATTGTGATAGTGTATATTAAATTGGGTTAGGGTTAGGGTTAGGTTAAATAATGAATTTATTGTGATAGTGTATATTAAATTGGGTTAGGGTTAGGGTTAGGGTTAGGTTAAATAATGAATTTATTGTGATAGTGTATATTAAATTGGGTTAGGGTTAGGGTTAGGGTTAGGTTAAATAATGAATTTATTGTGATAGTGTATATTAAATTGGGTTAGGGTTAGGGTTAGGGTTAGGTTAAATAATGAATTTATTGTGATAGTGTATATTAAATTGTTTTATTGGACTTTTTGTACATGTAGATGTTCCAAAGGCACGCATCACCAGCTTGTATGCATGGAGGCCCGGAGATGCTAAAAGCAGTTATCTTAATTAACCTTTGCATGACCTTTCATGACCGCCACAGAACTATTAGTAATATGTTTTAATACAATATATCTGCCTTTACAATACCTAAGCCCTGTGTCGTTGAACATAGTTCTGCAGGAGGATGATCCACAGTGGTGCACTAAGCGGATTTTGGATGGCTATTACTGTAACATTATATTACACTGATCCTAATGGAAATATCTCTTTATCTGCTGATACTGTGGTAGCGTGTTTCTGTGCAGTGTCCTTCAGTGTATGGGTGCATGCAAGCTGAATTTATTAGTGCTTAGTGTGCTTTGTGGTGGCTTATTTATGTATTTACCAAATGAGGAGAAACAAACTTCACACACCAGTCAGAGTTATACTGTCAGAGATATGTGTTTCCTCAGCGCGCCGAAACCAATTGTCCACCGCAGGAGCCTCGGTCCGGTTCTGATGCCAAGGAGCCAAAACCGGCTGATACCCTAATACACATTGAAAAGGAGTAAGGTTAGTGGAGGAGTGACGTAGCGAGTTCTGAGCCATCTCTGCCCAGGGCACGAACTTCGCCCACTCCCCCGGCCGATCCTGGCAATAAGACCGCAGAAACCTACCCACATCCTGGTTAACCCTCTCCACCTGCCCATTACTCTCGGGGTGAAAACCTGAGGTAAGACTAATCTAGATCCCCAGACGCTCCAAGAACGCCTTCCAGACCCTTAATGTGAACTGGGCACCCCGATCAGACACTATATCCTCAGGCACCCAATAGTGCCGGAAAACGTGTGTAAACAGGGCCTCTGCAGTTTGTAAGGCCGTAGGGAGACCGGGCAAAGGGAGGAGACGACAGGACTTCGAAAACCGATCCACAACGACCAGGATCGTGGTGTAACCCTGTGAAGGTGGAAGATCAGTCAAAAAACCACCGACAGGTGCGACAACGGCCGTTGAGGAACGGGTAGAGGTTGTAGCTTACCTCTGGGCAGGTGTCTAGGAGCCTTGCACTGGGCGCACACCGAGCAGGAGGAAACATAAATCCTCACGTCCTTAGCTAAAGTGGGCCACCAGTACCTCCCATCAAGACAGCGCATCGTCCTACCTATCCCAGGATGACCAGAGGAGGGTGACGTGTGAGCCCAATAGATCAATCGGTCGCGGACAGCAGACGGAACGTACAGACGACCAGCTGGACACTCAGGGGGGGGGGGTACTGTCACGTCGTTGCCTCTCCTTGTTCGGGCGGTGCTCGACGTTCGACGTCACCGGTCTTCTAGCCATCATTGATCCATTTTTCATTTTCCATTGGTTTTGTCTTGTCTTCCCACACGCCTGTATCTACTAGCGCCTTATACTGGGAATGCAGCGAAAAATCAGGAAAAGAGACCGAGACAAACATTAGTGCAACAGAGGGCTCTGGATGAGAATGGTGCCTACTCTCCTGGGGTGATGCCAGAATGCCCTGCCTGCCTTCTCTATTCCCAGAGGAACCAACCCTGCACCGACCAGCAGTGTGCCCTCTGCGACCATGAATGGTGCTCGAGCGGGAATCCCCTACAGTCTCCCTGCGCACCATCCCTCCCAATTCCATAGGTTCGGGAGAGAGGGTGCGGGAGGATGGAACAACCAGACCCCGATCTAGACGTCCACGAGTAGCCAGCATGTTGTCCAGCCTGATGGACATGTCCACCAGCTGGTCGAAGGTGAGGGTGGTGTCTCTACAGGCCAGCTCCCGACGGACGTCCTCGCGTAGACTACAGCGGTAATGGTCGATCAGGGCCCTGTCGCTCCATCCAGCGCCGGCAGCCAAGGTCCTAAACTCCAAAGCAAACTCCTGTGCACTCCTCGTCTCCTGCCTCAGATGATAGAGGAGCTCACCCGCTGCTTTGCCTTCGGGTGGATGGTCGAATACTATCCGGAATTGGCGGGTGAACTCCTCAAAATGGTCCAACGCCGCATCCTCCTTTCTACACACAGCGCTGGCCCATTCCAGGGCTTTCCAAGGTGAGGCATGAGACGAGGGCGTAACTCTTCTCACGGTCAGATGGTACTGGGGAGTCCGTGGTCAGATACAAGTTCAGCTTAAGGAGGAAACCCTGGCAGCCGGCAGTATCTCCGTTGTATCCCGTGTGTAGGGATAAATGGATCTTCGGTTCCGGAGGGGAAAAAGCGTTCAAGGGATATTCCGGTTGTGGTGGTGGTGGCGCTGGAGAAACTCCCTGTCTCTCCCAGCGATCCATATTCTGGACAATGCGATCCATGACGGAGCTTAAACAGTCAATCTCCTCTGCTTGTTCCCGGACGCGTTCCTCCACCTCCATGAGCGTAGTGTCCTCTCCTGCTGACTTCATATATTAGGGTCAGAGATTCTGTCAGAGATATGTGTATAGGTGGCAGGGAAGTCAGGCGCAGGAGAGTCAAACGGAGTGTAAAATGGAGTCTTTTAATAAATGTCCAAAGTAACATGCTCCATAACACTAATAAGAAAAATGAATATAAACAAAAATGGGTACGAACACCCGTCGCTCACCAATACAAAAAACACTACACTGACAATAAACAATCTCTGACAAAGACATGAGGGGAAACAGAGGGTTAAATACACAACAGGTAATGAATGGGAAGACAAGACAAAACCAATGGAAAATGAAAAATGGATCAATGATGGTGTAACGGCTTTCTTCTATCTCCTCCTCGGACGAGGAGGTGTAGCAAGGATCGGACCAAAATGCAGCGTGGCTATTGCAATCCATGTTTATTTAATAATAAAGAAACACGATCACTACAAAAACAATAAACGTAATGTGAAAACCGAAACAGCCTAAACTGGTGCAAACTAACACAGAGGACACTAAGGACAATCACCCACGAAACACCCAAAGAATATGGCTGCCTAAATATGGTTCCCAATCAGAGACAACGATAAACACCTGCCTCTGATTGAGAACCACTTCAGACAGCCATAGACTTCACTAGAACACCCCACTAAGCTACAAACCCAACACACCACATACAAAAACCCATGCCACACCCTGGCCTGACCAAATAAATGAAAATAATTTTTCTTGAGAAAGTATCCCTTAGCCAGATTACATTCGCTATAAATTATCGTTCAGTTTGGTCCCTAAAACAAGGTTCTAATCTCGTTCCTGGTACTTCATAGCACAAAAACATTACCTCATGTTATCTGGAATGCTCTTTAGGTTTTATCACCCAAAGACATCCTAAATCTCCTCTGTCAGTGTTATCTCATAGAGGCCCATCCTCAGTGGAACACACACTGAATAGTTAACAGAATACTCTATTCTGTCGAATAAAACAACCATTATAATACAATACAGGCATTATAACATACTCTTGCAATTTTCCACAACGTGTGTTATTTAGTATGTATTTGTGTGTAAGCATGCTGAATACCTAAATGCTGAGTGTGTATGCGTGCTGAGTATGTCTGTGTGTGTTTGCATCTTCAGTGTGTGTGTGTGTTTGTGTGTGTGGGTGGGTGGAATTCCTGAAGGCTCAGTGGTAACCGTCTCTAGAGGTCTTTCCCGGGCTCTGTGTTTGTTTGATGCTATTTGATAGCATTGGGCTTGTTCAGGAGAGGCCTATGTGTGAGACGTGTGTGCGTGTGTGAGTGAGTGTGTGCGTATTTATGTGTGTGTGTGTGTGTGTCAGGCATGTATGTGAAGCGTGTGGGAGAAATCAACACACAAGGATAGTTATCAGAGGAGGTTGTGATGTCTGCTGCTCTATTATAAAATATGGGGAGGCATACAAAGCCTGTATAGGCTATGCTCACCTTAAAGCTATTCAACCACCCTTGGAGCAAAATGTTTGTTCAATATAGGTTGTTTCTTTATTATTCAAGATGTATGTTTCAGCATTAACGCGCATCAGTGTGTCTGTTGTATTACAGAGCATGCACAAACTAAGATCATATCCTGTTGTTCCAATGTTGGAATTCTCCTTATAATTCTGCATGGTAATGGACCTCTCTCAAACGAAGGCTGACCTTATTTCAACTCAATTACTATTCTATGAGACCTTTTATGGCTTAAGAAACACAAGCGCATTTCGTGAGCCTGGGATTCTCTTGGCCACCCTGGGATTTGCGCACACACACACCCCCAGTTTCAGGTCTGCCAGAAGGTTGTAGTGTATGGGCTAATTGATATTCTCGCCCGCTGCCCTGGGCTTCTCCTAGGAACTTCTCTCTGCAGTGTTGCTGACAGGGCATGTTCCTACACTGCTACAGACTTCAAATAGGATCAAAGGATGGAAGCGTGTGTGCATGCGTGCGTGTGTGTGTCAAAGAGAGAGCAAAATATGTGTGTTACCAGCATGCAAGCTGTCTGCAGTCATCATTCTGCCTCTCTTGCTCTCTCTCATTTATATTTCTCTCCCTCTCTCTCTGTTATTTCCATTCAAGGAGAAAGAATAACATCAAAATGTTAGTGGAGTTTCTCGCTGTACGTGCATGGATACAAACATCCTGTCTGAGTCTTGACATGTGATTGGTTGGATTGGGAAGAGTCTCTAGGTATGACACTTAACTAATCACAAAGTGTAAAGGCTGCACTGCTGCAGGCCTCCAACTAATATGTTGGCATTATTACACAGCTGTGCTCTTTCCTTCCTTTATAATCAGGTTCCCTGTGAACGTGTAAAAGTCTAATTAAATGGCAAAACCCCACAGCCACAATTTACAGATTATGCATCGATCCACTTGGCCTTTCACTTACAAGGAGAGAACTGTCACAGCCTATTATGAGCACTGGTCAAAGTCAGGGTCCTCTGTGAACATTATCTCCATGGTAATCTGTTTTGGTTAGGTACTTGATGTGTTTTTATGATTTGCTCTCAATTTAACTGAATGTCAAACTCTGTGTTGTCTCTCTCTCTTTCTTACCGCCCACCTCTCTTTCCCCCACCATTTTCAACTTTCTTTCAACCTCCACCCTCTTTCTCTCTGTCACCCTCTATCTCTTGCCTTTCTCTCGTCCACCTATCTCTTTCTTTCTCCTATCTTACCACCCCCCCATCTCTCTCCCCTCTCTCAGAGTCGCTGGACAGGTAACAGTATAAAAACATGTCCCCAGCTATCATCTTTATGTGAAGAGAAGTTTAGCAGTGGTTTGATCGTTAATGGAGGATTGCAAATTAGGATTTAATGGTTCTGTGGCCTATAGGTTGGCCCCTCTGGGCCACCGTTGGTTATTGTGTTTCATTAGTGTCTCGGTTGGAGGCTGTTGACACCTCCGGTTCGTCCTAGGCTGCGTCTGAAATGGCACTCTATTCCCTATGAAGTGGGCCCATGGGGCTCTGGTCAAAAGTAGTGCACTATATAGAAAATAGGTTGCCATTTGGGATGCAACCCTAATCCTATCACAGTCAGAAGGGCGTTGCTCCATCACACTCACAACAGAGAGCCTTATTGTTCTGTGGCTACAAATATGCTCCAATGACATATTTATTATGACCTAAGGCCAATGCATGATGAGCATTTAAATGCTTTGATGGCTACCGACCGATAGGAAAACCAACCGTTTGGCGGCCCATTGAATTCTAAGTAGTTATGAAAAGAATAGCTTGTGAGTAATCAGTGTTTGTGTCAGTATTTGAGGGTTCTTAGCTTGACTTGCCCTTCGAGGTGTAATATCTGTAATCAACTTTAAATGAACCGGGCAGTGTGAACTCAGATGTGCTGTATGGCGTATGATTAGAATGATATTTGTAGGCTAGCTTTGATAAAGACCGATTGAGGTCGAAAAACGCCTGCTTTGTAATAAATAAGAGCATTTGTGCCTTGAAAGAATTCTTGTTGTTGCAGTCTTTTTGGGAGATGCCATCACCTTGTTCATTTGTACCTGTTTGTCCAGATGGGATGTATAGTAACAGTAATATGTTGCCCAATAAAATATCATTTCTTCACGTTCCCAATGTTTTGCAACACATTGTAGAGCTTGCTATTATGTACGATACACTTTGATCATTTTATTGCCCATTTCCATGGAAATGAAATAGGTGTTATAATCTTTTCATTTATCAATTGTAAAACAACAACAAAAATGCATTCTTGTATAATTGATGGTGATTTGATTGGGCTCTGAATTGAAGTTTAGGGCTAATATATGGGTCTCCTTTTTCAACGCAATCAATTGTCGTAGATCTTTTTACCCACAATCTCATTTGTATTATTGCTGTATAATTAGTCCATTCCATTATATCGATTAGATTGTGTTTTGAAGGTGAAGCAGTCTCTATGTCATTTTGCACACAGCAATATGAAACACTAATACGGACTCACGGAAAAAATGCAGTTAATCTAAGGACTACCTCCTAGTACCTCATTCACATACACTAATTTACTAAATTTAAGCACCACTTAAGGAGCTTGCTCCATTTTCATTTTCTTCATAAGTTGCCTGTGTACAACCCCCCACATCTACAATGCCTGATTAGCTTAGAGTATTAGACTTCTCAAACAAAACACACACACATGCGCACACGCAAGGAGGTACACATCCACACACAGATGCGGGCACACACACACGTGGGGGCACAAGTGGACACAAACACACAAACGGCCATGTTTTGCTGGCTAAGCCAGTTATTTTTAAAGGCCCTGCATCTGGTTGCCTCACTGGATGGACTCAAGACTCAAAGAGCGATAGAAAGAAGGGAACGAAACGACTTAATTCTCTGCTAAGCAAAATCATTTCTCATTTTTCTCATCTCAGTCTCGACCCTGAAAATGTTCTGACTCCCAATTTACAATTTACCCCATCAGGGAGGCGACTAGAAGAGAGGAGAGGCCCCCGGAGCGACTCAAATTAATAGGAATAATCTACAGCCTTGTTTATTGAAGTCCCATCCGCTGACATTTTCTGTTCCTCTGCCGCAGGACATCTCGTAAGCACTAACGTAATTCCCGAGGAAGGAGATTTGATAAGTGAATCCAGCCCTAATGGATCAGTTAGCTTTATAGTCTTCCTCTTGTCTGGCTCTTTGTTTTCGTCCCTGCATCTTAGATCCCAATGTGTGCATTGTTCTTCCCGTGGGGGAGGGGGGAGGAGGGGGGGTTGATACTCACATCCACAGTGGTGGTAACAGGTTTTAGCATACTAACAACACCAACTCTGCTATTTCTGTTGTTTCTTTTTTGGGCAATTCTCATCGCGTTTAGAACGTCTGTCTATTTAGCAATTATGTTTTGTCACAGTTGATTTGGGTACCCTAGTAGTGTCTGATGTCCATTTGATTGGATTTGGAAACTTCAGCCATACAGTGTAGTTGAGTATGGCAGTCCCACTGTAGTTTCAGTCGGTAATGTTGCAATACTTCAGTTTTAAACAGAAAACAAACTTTACTCTTCTTTCTTCTTTCCTTAAAGAGCGCATAAAGTGACTAATTAATTTGAACAGTTTGGGGCGGACTGTCAGTTCACACTAACAACGTTATCTCCTAGTATAAGCTGTATAAATGGGGCAGAAATCATTCCAGGTCAGATCCCATGCAGTAAAGAAGGGCTCTTAGCCTGCTAGGGGTTGGAATGGGTTGGCCATGGAGTCCCACACTTTCCGAAGGAAAAGACATGTAGGTATGTGCTCAACTTTCTATCTACAGGACAGTAACGAATAGAACGGCAGAAGGAGTAGAAAACGCTTGGTAAATACTTACTTAAAGCATTCAGGTATAATGCTTTATGACTTGTTATGAGCATGTATGAGCTTTTATAATGTCTTATAACAAGGTTTCTGTGTCTAATATCAAAATGTCAAATTTACTGGTACTTTATTACCTCAATGGGAGGATGCTGGCCCATGTTGACTCATGCTATGCAGCGTGATATCATTTTGAATTTTCTGTTCAGAATCCTACCCAAGCTTATCTTTCATCATGGCATAGACATATTCAACATAGATATTGTATGGATTCAGACTGTTGCTTGCATTACTGCTGTAGAGACTCTCTACATGTATGTTTTAGATACGTTTATGTCTCCACTCGGTGAAGGAAAGGCTTATCTATCCCCGCATGCTGTGTCGACTCCTGAGTAGTGCTGAATGATTAACTAAAATATTGGTTCTTTTCTGTTTTTTAAACAACTTATTGACTTACGTTGGTTCAATCATTTGAATTCCATTTTGTTTTGGGGTTTTCTGAGAGCTTAATACACACACTGCAGTGTTTCTCTAAATCAGATCCAGCCTGAACTGTGTGATGTTGTAGTTTCTCTAGAGATAAATCAGACCCAGACTGAACTGTGTGATGTAGTAGAGAGTTGTAGTTTCTCTAGAGATAAACCAGACCCAGACTGAACTGTGTGATGTAGTAGAGAGTTGTAGTTTCTCTAAAGATAAATCAGATCCAGCCTGAACTGTGTGATGTAGTAGAGAGTTGTAGTTTCTCTAAAGATAAATCAGATCCAGCCTGAACTGTGTGATGTAGTAGAGAGTTGTAGTTTCTCTAAAGATAAATCAGATCCAGCCTGAACTGTGTGATGTAGTAGAGAGTTGCAGTTTTCAACAGGCCAATGTTCTACATAGTTTAGAGCATAACATAACTAACTACAATGACCATAATCCATTGCGCAGCTACTTGTCTGGTCTCTGTTTATTTTATGCCTGCTATGGAAGAGTCGGAAGAATGTGTGCTCGTGAGGGGATATACACTGACTAGACTCAATTCATCAGGGCATGGACTCTATAAGGTATTGAAAGCATTCCACAGGGATGCTGGCCCATGTTGACTCTAATACTTCTCACAGTTGTGCCATGTTGGCTGGATGTCCTTTGGGTGGTGAACCATTCTTGATACACACGGGAAACTGTTGAGCGTGAAAAACACAGCAGCGTTGCAGTTCTGGAAGCAAACCGGCACCTACTATCATACCTCGTTCAAAGGCACTTAATTTTTGTCTTGCCCATTCACCCTCTGAATGGCACACATACACAATCCTTGTCTAAATTGTCTCAAGGCTTAAAAATCCTTCTTTGACCTGTCTCCTCCCCTTCATCTACACTGTTTGAAGTAGATTTAACAAGTGACATCAATAAGGGATCATAGTTTACACCTGGATTCACCTGGTCAATTTATGTAATGGAAAGAGCAGGTGTTCCTAATGTTTTGTATGCTCAGTATAGAGTGCTGCTGTTGCTTCGCGAGGTATCTCTATCTGAAAATACATGTTCGAAGTGATTGATAGTTGGTATTCAGCAGTCATCGAAGTATGCCTTATTCATTTTGAAGAACTACAAAATAGTGATTTTGTCAGACAGCATATGTAGCAGCTCTATAGAGATGAGATGATGACTTGGAATGAAATAGTAGTCATCAAATAAAACAAATGTAACATACACAACAACTGAAATATTTAATTTAAATAATGTGAATAAATGATTGATAAAAGTGATAAGCAGAAATGGGCAGACACTACCATCATGGGACTTGTATTAATTGTTTTATTCTGATACAACATTCAACCCAAAGAATAGAAACCGACATCGAAAGCCATGAATATTTTTTTTACCATCAAATCAACCTCAAAAAGCACTGATCTCTCAGCACTACTCCCCCAGTGGCATATTTCTGGTAAAGCAGTAGTCTAATCCAGTCTGCCTCCCCCATATACTCCCTATACGCTTCAGCCCTGCTAGAGACTGAGCAGTAAAGCATTGGCTGCATGCTGTACAGGTTGCAGATGAGGACAGAGCATACTGCAGCATCATGCTCATTGTAATATTTATATTGCTGTAGCAATAGTTTTTATGGGTATGTTTTGTAGCTCATTGAACATACTACTGTAATCTCTCATAAGTAATGTATTCCTCTCAGCAAACATATTGTTTTGTCATGTAATTCTCCTGGCTTCGGGGATGAGGCTGATTTGATATTATGTCCATGTATTGACTGTGGGAAATAACAGTGCAGCAAATATGATTTGCAATTGGATCATTTATCTGTTCATGTTGCCATGTAATGATGGCATTGGGTAAAGACAAGAATGTACATGCAGCCTCATACAGAAATAGCAATTCATTCGTTGTGCAAGAACATTTCTGAAAGACTGTCTCCACATATGGAAAACATAGTCCTGTCATGTTCTAGTAAACATTTGATCAAATTGCATTGATTTACAGTGCAGGTAATACATTCTAGCCAGACTATCATGTCATACAGTCTCTGTCCATATCTCACTGCTACTGCACTGTGCCGGTGGTGTACTGTGTCTGTACCTACGTGTAGAGTCATTGTTGGGCTGACAGTGTCCGCTGCTGGCTGCAACATAAACTGCATTGTCTCCAACTGTGCATGTCTCTGCGGCTGCATCTGAGCACAATCTATCCGAGGAGCATTTACGTGCGAAGACAGGCACACCACACATATAGACCGGTCACAGGGGTATTGTTTTCCTCAAAAAGGTAGGGGTCCAAACTATTGACACCAGGAGATATTATTATAAATAAAGTAGTCAAACGTTTAGTCCCATATTCCTAGCACGCAATGACTACATCAAGCTTGTGACTACAAACTGGTCGGATGCATTTGCTGTTCATTTCGGTTGTGTTTCAGATACTTTTGTGCCCAATAGAAATGAATGGTAAATAATATATTGTTTCATTTTGGAATCACTTTGGAGTCACAAACAATATGTTTCAATATCTTTCATACATAATATACCATTAATTTCTATTGGGCACAAAATAATCTGAAACACAACCAAAACAAAATGTAAATGCATCAAACAAGTTTGTAGAGTCATAAGCTTGATGTACAGTGCCTTCAGAAAGTATGTTCACCCCTTGACTTGTTTGGTTTTGTGTTAGAGCTTGCATTGAAAATAGATTAAATTGAGACTTCATGTCACTGGCCTACACACAATACCCCATAATGTGAAAGTGGAATTATGTTTTTAGAAATGTTTACAAATGAACTAAAAATGAAAAGCTGGAATGTCTTATAAGTATTCAACTATTTTATTGCAAGCATAAATAAATTCAAGAGTAAAAATGTGCTTAACAAATCACATAATAAGTTGAATGGACTTATGATTTTTGATTTTTGAATGACTACCTCATCTCTGTACCTCATTCATAAAATTATCTGTAAGGTCCCTCAGTCAAGCAGTGAATTTCAAACACAGATTCAACCACAAAGACCAGAGAGTTTTCGAATGCCTCGCAAAGAAGGGCGCGTATTGGTAGATGGGTAAAAATGAAAAAAGCAAACATTGAATATCCATTTGAGCATGGTGAAGTTATTAATTACACTATGGATGGTGTATCAATACGCCTAGTCACTACAAAGATACAGATGTCCTTCCTAACGCAGTTGCCGGAGAGGAAGGAAAATGGTCAGGGATTTCACCATGAGGCCAACGGCGACTTTAAAACAGTTACAGAGTTTAATGGCTGTGATAAAAGAAATCTGAGGATGAATCACCAACATTGTAGTTACGCCACAATACTAACCTAATTGACAGAGTGAAAAGAAGGAAGCCTGTGCAGAATAAGGATGCATGTTGTAGAAAAAAAAAACTATTCCAAAGCATGCATCTTGTTTGCAACAAAGTAATTCTGCACAAAATGTGGCAAAGCAATTAAATGTTGTCCTGAATACAAAGTGCTATGTTTGGGGCAAATCCAAAACAACACATTACTGAGTACCACTCCATATTTTCAAGCATAGGGGTGGCTGCATCATGTTATGGGTATGTTTGTAATTGGATGAAAAGAAACGGTATGGAGCTAAGCCCAGGCAAAATCCTTGAGGAAAACCTGCGTAAGTCTACTTTCCACCAGACACTTGGAAATTAATTAACGTTTCAGCAGGAAAATAACCTAGACACATGGCCAAATATACACTGGAGTTGCTTACCAAGATGACATTGAATGTTCCTGAGCGGCCTAGTTACAGTTTTGAATTCAATAAATTAAAACATAAAAACATGGCCACGCTACAGAGGGTTATATCGGTCCACCAATAAAGGACTAGTAAATGCCCAGTGCACTACTTTTTTTTCTTTTTTTCCCCAGTTGTTTTTATTAACATTGTTTTTTAAATTCGGATTTTTCAGGGGGTGCTGCAGCACCCTAAGCACCCCTACATCCAGCGGCTATGTGGGTGTGAATACCTATGTAAATGAGATATTTCTGTATTTAATTTTCAATCAATTTGGGGTATTGTGTGCAGATGGGTGAGAGACAAAACATAGATTTAATCCATTTTGAATTCAGGCTGTACTGCAACAAAATGTGGAATAAGTCATTGCGTGCAAGGAATATGGGACCAAATACTAAACTTTTGAATAGGCCTACTTTATTTATAAGGATCTTTAGGGTGTCAATAATTTTGACACCTACTTTTTTGAGAGAAAAAAATATTTATTTGAGCAATTGTATTAGTATAAAATAATATAATTTCCCAATTTTTGGGAGAATACAACATAGCCCAGTATTTGAATTATGTATTTTATGCACTCATTATTGTGGATCTTTATCATGAGTGTCAATAATTTCGAACCCCGCTGTACATTTGATTTAATAAGGTTAGATAGTTTTCCCTCTGAATATAAATAGGGATTGAATGCGGCCCTCTTTAATCATCCAGAATATCTACCCCTGGCTAAAACATTCATTAGTAGGCCCTAAAATGACGCAGTGATAAAAAACATTCATATTGCTGATTAATTTCTCTGACCGGCTCCCTAGTTTCCAGGTGCAACGTGAAAAAGGGAATGCTTGCGAATCCAGCCCTGGCCCGGCCATTTGGCAATGCATCTCAGCCCGGTATGCCTTGACATCAACAAGTGGATGCTCCATTGTGTGGGGAAAGAGAGTGTAGCCTAGAGCCCGGTGATGCCACTGTCCCCAAATGTTCCCACTTGTTTAATTAATTGCGGCGACAAACGGCAGATGGCTCTCTTGCTTTTTAATTTATATCTGTGAATGTTGTCTCTGGAAATGATATCCATCTAACAGAGAAATATCTAATGATTTATGGTGTTGTTTTGTAGTATTGGAACCACCAATCCAGCATATGTTGAAGTTTCTGAAGTGTCTCTGCTGAATATGTCAATGTTTTTTGTGTAGCCTATGGTTTGTTCTACGATTTATCCAGGAATTAGCACTGTGCGCCCTCAAACTGGGCATAGAAATCTATTCCACGTTGGTTCAACGTAATTTCATTGACATGACGTGGAAACAACGTTGATTCAACCAGTGTGTGTGTGTGTGTGTGTGTGTGTGTGTAAGAGAGTGTGTGGCAAAGGAACGAGGCGCTGAAATGAATGAGCCCGAAAGTGATTGAGAGATAGAGTGATATTATTGTGAGATTAAATGGCGATAGTCATGCATGTTAGCCCGCTCGAGTTGCAGGTTGTATTGACATTTTAGTCATTTGGCGGATGCTCTTATCCAGAGCGATTTACATGACCGATTTGTAGGGTTAAGTGCCATGCTCAAGGACACTTCGAAGATTTTTCAACTAGTCAGCTCGGGGATTTGAACCTTTCGGTTAATGGCCCAACGCACTTAACCGCTAGACTACCTGCCGCCCTATGTTTTTGCAGTTACACTATTCCTTCTGCTTAAGCACTTGAAGCACACACTTTTATTTAATTTGATTAGCGAGGAGTTCAAAAGCCTACATTTTGATGCACGGTTTACTCTTTTCCAATAGACTACCTGACCAGGGTCATACGTAGACTACCGGGCAATAAATGCCTACATTGATACATGCAATTGTGGACAGTCCCATACAGATTAAAATATATACAAATACATGTGTTTTCAGCCATATTTGTAACGAGCCTATTCAATTGCCCATTGCCATTTAGTTGCGAGCCTGTTCGGAACCGGGCGTCAGTTATTGCACAGCTGAAGCCGCCTTTATGTGTCAAATCTCACTACCGGCTCATAGCAACGCCTGGAGTGAGGGACTTGAGGTCGAACGAGAGGGAGGGAGGGTATTCTCCTCTTTCCTCTCCGAGGCGAGTGCAAAGGAGAGGGTGAGTGGCTAAGCCTTGTTGATGTGGAAGATGGGTTGATCTAGAGACGGAAACAAGAGTCACCCTTCATCGTTTTCCTTACAGCGCGGGATTGATGCCAAATGCGCTTTTGCGCGGGAAAGGTGTGCGTGTGCAATGGTGCCTATAGATAGCCTATGCGTTTCCATGCGGGGTCTCCTATCCTGTCTTTTCGATTACGCACCTGATTGCTGTCTCTCCAACGAACGGTGGGTTTAATACGAAATTCCCCACAGCCGTATTGTCTCCTCCGCATCCGGCAGCGTAAGTTTATCTATTTGTATGCAGTTGTCACACCGCCCAGACGTCATCCGCACAGGACCCGGTTAAGCTTAGGTTAGCCTACATTTTCTTTTCTCTCCAATCGGTGTACAATCGCCCATGTTGTGTGTGTGTTTCTCTTGGACCACAATACAAATCTACAATGACAGCTCAGATGTGAAGGGAAGTGGACTATACAAAGAGAAGACGTGAAAACGCATCATGCAGCCATGCGGTCGGATAGGTATAGCCTATATTGCTATTCAATAGGCCTAGATATAGCCACGTTTGATATTTACGTATTACTTTGATGTCGTATTTATCGTACTGACATGTATTGGTTAATATTTGACTCTCCAAGATGAATGGCCATTTCAGGAGCAGTGTTGCGTATTGAATGGTCAGCTTGGCTAATATTTCTGCGTAAACGTCGTGTTATCCTAAGCTGTACCCTGGCGAGTAAGTGCCCATCGTCCGACGGTGATAATCACCCAGAAAAGCGCTTTTGTTTGTTTGTTTGGACGGCTGGCGGAACACACGCGCGTACACACACTCAACACAGCGTGGCCACCGCTGTCCAGCGTGCTGAGTTCTGAATCCTGCACCGGTCTCCAGGACGAGAGGAGGGAAGGAAGACAAAAGGAGAAGAAGAGACAGGAGTGTGGGAAGGGGAGGCTACAACACACACTGGACATTTAGCAGGGGATGGAAGTGAAAATGTCACCCAATAAATCGAAAATCAATACGCAGATATGACTATTGAGCAATCTCGTTTGGGGTGAGTTTTTGCCAAGCAATTTCACCAGCTAGACTCCTGATGAAAATATGGAATGAAATAATTTTATGACAACAGTTTCATGATTCTCACTAACCGTACAATTAATGATAACGCAATGTTTCATAAGCACTAAAATGTAGTGTCTGTACACTAAAGGCAGTTATCAAAAAGTAGACTACTATTTAAATATACCTGATTCTACACCACGGACCGTCTAGCCGCCAATATGGGACTGTGACCGTGCTGCGAGCGACTAGAGGCGGTTGTTTATGTGGTCTGTGCTCCGTGTGCGGACGGAGTGCGGACCGGACCTGAGCAGCAGTGAGACATTGAGCCATGGCAGCCGCTATTGCCAGCGGTCTGATCCGGAAGAAGAGGGAGGCACGGGAGCAGCATGTAGACCGACCACCCCCAAACAGGCGGAGGAAGAGCCCCAGTAAGAACAAGGGGCTCTGCAATGGCAACCTGGTCGACATCTTCTCCAAAGTGCGTATCTTCGGCCTGAAGAAGAGGAGACTACGGAGACAAGGTGTGAGAAGTTGTGTGTCCCCGTGTTTGTGAGGTGTCTTTTGTGACTTATGTGGGTAACGCATTGTGCTGTAAAGTCAACCTTTTTATACACATCATTCATTTGGGTAACCCCTCATTGGGAAGTAGGCAAACCAATGTGCGCATGAACATTAATTTAATATCATTAAATCACTAAACTCAGAGATAAACCATTGCAGTATCATATTTGCACTGACTATCCCATCATCCATAAATGTTGAATGAAGGGAGAAAACAAACGTGGTAGGCTATAGCCCAGGGTTCCCCAACTGGCTTCCTGTGTGGGACTTGGCCTGCAAGTGATGTCATTTGCCCCCCCCCCCCCCCCCCCCCCCCCCCAAGTTTTCTGAGCTAAAAAGATATATACTTAAATTCTTAATTGTTGGGTATAAAATACTGTAAAAACACCAGGAAATCCACCATAAGTGATTTTAAATGTGTACATGTGTTCCCAAGCATAATAGAGATATATGTGATTGTATACAAATCTAAGCTAGGTTTGAAATGATTATGTTTTAGTGAAATATTGTATCTGTTTAGGCTTCTTGCGGTCAATTTGCAGTCTACAAATGATTTGTAATTATGTTCCAGCCCCGTCCTGCGGTTGAAGTTAAACCCTGCTGTAGCTTGTGGCGGCCAATCCCATGGTTCTTATGGTTGACTATAGCGGTCTGTTTGTTGGTCCCTCACAGGCAGGAAGGAGAGAAGGGGAGAAAAAACTCCTCTACCCCTGATTTAGCCTACATTCAATCTCAGGTAGATGACAGGCAATAGACGAGTGGTGTGTGATGCTTTAGAACAGGGTTCCCCAACTGGTGGCCCGCGGGCCAAATTTCTGAGCTGAAAAAAAAACTAAAACATTGTTGGACATAAAAGACTGTTTAAACACAAGGACATTTTTATTTTCAACATCTGTTCCGAAGTGTTCCCAAGCATAATAGAGAGACGTGATCGTATACAAATGTAAGCAACGTTTGAAATATTCTATCTCTTTGGGCTTCTTGTGGTCAATTTGCAATTTACAAATGATTTGTCAGTATGTTCCGCCCCCTCATACCATCCGCTCAAGAAAAAAATCGTCCTGTGGCTGAATCTAGTTGATGATCCCTGCTTTAAAACGGAGCTATCACCAAGTCTTGCTTGAATTGGCGTGTCCACTTTGAAGCTCCTACATGCACACTGCTGAACTGATGAACTGCATTGTGCATATAACAAAGCCTTACACATCCCCAGAATGAACAACAAATACAATTAATTGCTGTGAGACCTAAAAGGTTAATAGTTCCCTGATAAGAGGCTACGCCTTTCAAACCTAATCTTTCCTCACATAACTGTATTGAACCTGTGGGCCACTACCTTTCATTTATATCCTCCGATCAAAAAATCAAAAACTCATAAAATACACAGGCTTAACAGTGCTGTATTAAACCAGCTAGACAGCATATTTCCATTCCTAGTCCCTGTCTGTCTGGATGCCCCCTGCACTGTCCAATAACCCAGTTCTTCTGGCTTGTGGACAGAGATCCCAGCAGTTGCAGGACTTGATGCTAGATCATACCAACAGAGAAGCCGGGGCCTAATAAAACCATAATAGGCGCTGTGGGCTTGGGTATGTGGCGTAGCTGTGTATCTTGGTACCTGCCACTGGTGTCTACGGGGGCAATCTGTCGCTAATAAATTCCAGAGTCAAAGACACTGATGCCAGGCTTATCCGGTGTGACAAATTACTCCTACAACGCCTTGACAACAACACACCAGACAACTCAGGGCGCCTCTGTCTGTTTGTGAGTGTGCATGTGTGTGTATGTATTTGCTTGTGTGGGTGTGTGTTCATGTGTGCACGTGTGACAGTGACATTGCCCTGATAAGTATTGGCAAGTGATGCATTGCATTTGGCCTTTCTAAAACAGGTCCTCTGCCATAAGACAATGCATTATAACAATTAAATGTAGTGGTGGAGAAAGCTACTCAGAAATGTATGATTTGTTCTAGTTGCTGAGTGATAAGAGTTGTAGTCAGACCACATGGCAAACACTTGGGCCACGTCCCAAATGGCACCCTGTTCCCTATGTTGTGCACTACTTATGGGCCCTGTCAATTTTTTTGCTCTAGAAAGGGAATAGGGTGCTATTTGGGATGCAACCTTGGTTGTCGCCCATCTTCATCATAGCTGTTCCGTTATTTGTGATTACTGGCCCAGTGGGAAGATATCTCATTAATTTCCCACTCGCATGAGAGTTGTTGGGGACAATTTTTAGCGAGTGATTTCAACCACCACCACAGCTTTCAGAGCTCACAGGGGGCTGCTAGGAAATGCTGCCCACTCTTGTGCTCTCTCTCTCACACACACATGCATATGCACGCACATGCACACAGACGCAGGCACGCAGACATGTACAGAAACAAACACACATACAGACTAAAGGAAGAGTAATGACTTGTTTGGTGTGCTTAATTCAATACTGGCCTCTCTGGAAGGACATTTCTAGCTAAATAAAGCTGAATGCTCCACCAATCATACGCGGCACTATAACGCGAGCGGACAATGCAGTTGTCCTTTTTTCAGGGCTTCCACAGCTGAGGATACACTGGAAATAGGGCTTCCAGGGGAGAGCTTTTTCCTAGATGATTAGTTTTTCTGAGACTGTGTGGGTTTTCCATTGAGGAGACCAGGTTTTTCTTTACTGTGGCGCAGTTGACACTGTTGGATGGAGCATAGTGCTGGGTGGTGTTCATTAGACACCAAATGGAAGAAATTGGACTAAAACAGAGAGGGACTGTCTGGACGTTTTGTTGCAAGCTCTAGTGAACACGAATATGTCCTGGATTCATGCATTGGCCACAACACACATACTGATTGTATAGCTGTAATCCTTTTTTGTAAAAGCGTTTGAATATTCACCCTTTTATAATATTTTTATGGCAATGTTTTCACAAACATTGTCCTTAATCTGAATTTCTGATGATTCTTAGGATTCTACTAAATTTTGTTTGGCAAAAAAACAACTGAACAACAGCTTCCATGTCTGCATCTGAAAGACAATGCATTTATTTCCTCTTAATGCATTTCTCAGTATCTTAGTAGTAGTAAGTCCCTCTTCCACATGTACATACTGAATGTCATGGTTCCCCCTGGACCAGATGTGGGCAACATGGGTGTATACACTATCAGTGAGGTGAAATGGGCAGAGCATTGCAGATAGTTCACTTCTATCTCCAACAAGTCTCCATCAACTTACCTGGTGAATCTCCATCAACTTAGGCCACCTAAAACAGTTTAAAAACGTAACCTTTTCACACGTAACAACAAACAGGTGTGATCATTCTACAGTGGTCCCTTTAGCGTACGCTAAAACCGGTGTCATTATAACGCTTATTTAGAACGTACAGTTTTGATTGACACAATAGTCAGCATTTGAGGTAGCCACACTGTTTTTCCACGCAAACATTTTGCACAAACACAGTCCTTACAACGTTATGTCCTGTATGTGACCAGTTTATTTTGGGATGCAATATTCAGACATGCACAGAAGTAGCGACAACATAACACAATCGTCCAAACCGTGAAATGTAGGCTACGTTAGTCCTAGCACTAACTGAGGAAAGATTGAAGTAACACAAGCGGTCATATTTAGAGAACTCTCGGCTGACAGAAACCATAATATGAATTTGCCAATAGCAATTACTATTTATAATTCATCACATCACGGGTGAGCTCAACATTGATCGAAATACAGCAGATCCTCTGTTTTGCCCACCACCCAGGACAATGGATCGGATCCCAGCCGGCGAACCAAAACAACAAAGGGGCAGACGAAGCGGTCTTCTGGTCAGGCTCCGGAGACGGGCACATCGCGCACCGCTCCCGACCATACTACTCGCCAATGTCCAGTTTCTTGACAACAAGGTTGATGAAATCCGAGCAAGGGTAGCATTCCAGAGGGACATCAGAGACTGTAACGTTCTTTGCTTCACGGAAACATGGCTCACTCGAGACACGCTATCGGAGTCGGTACAGCCAGCTGGTTTCTTCACGCATCGCACCAACAGAAACACGCATATTTCTGGTGGGAAGAGGGGCGGGGAGGTACTCCTTATGATTAACGAGACGTGGTGTGATCATAACAACATACAGGAACTCAAGTCCTTCTGTTCACCTGACTTAGAATTCCTCACAATCAAATGTTGAGCGCATTATCTACCAAGAGAATTCTCTTCGATTATAATCACAGCCGCATATATTCCCCCCCAAGCAGACACATCGATGGCCCTGAACAAACTTTATTTGACTCTATGTAAACTGGAAACAACATATCCTGAGGCTGCATTCATTGTAGCTGGTGATTTTAACAAGGCTAATCTGAAAACAAGACTCCCTAAATTCTATCAGCATATCGATTGTGCTACCAGGGCTGGTAAAACCCTGGATCATTGTTATTCTAACCTCTGCGACGCATATAAGGCCCCTCCCTCGCCCTCGTTTCGGAAAAGCTGACCACGACTCCATTTAGTTGCTTCCAGCCTATAGACAGAGACTAAAACAGGAATCTCCCGCGCTCATATCTGTTCAACGCTGGTCCGACCAATCTGATTCCACGCTTCAAGATTGCTTCGATCACGTGGACTGGGATATGTTCCGCATTGTGTCAAACAACAACATTGACGAATATGCTGATTCGGTGAGCTAGTTTATTAGCAAGTGCACCGTGGATTAATGGCACAAACCGTGGATTAATGGCAGCATTCGCGTGAAATTGAAAGCGCGAACCACTGCTTTTAATCAGGGCAAGGTGACCGGAAACATGACCGAATACAAACAGTGCAGCTATTCCCTCCGCAAGGCAATCAAACAAACTAAGCGTCAGTATAGAGACAAAGTAGAGTCACAATTCAATGGAAGGAGTGGCTTCGTAAGAAGCATTTCAAGGTCCTTGAGTGGCCTAGCCAGTCTCCAGATCTCAACCCCATCGAAAATCTTTGGAGGGAGTTGAAAGTCCGTGTTGCCCAGCAACAGGCCCAAAACATCACTGCTCTAGAGGAGATCTGCATGGAGGAATGGGCCAAAATACCAGCAACAGTGTGTGAAAACCTTGTGAAGACTTACAGAATACGTTTGACCTCTGTCATTGCCATCAAATGGTATATAACAAAGTATTGAGATAAACTTTTGTTATTGACCAAATACTTATTTTCCACCATGATTTGCAAATAAATTCATAAAAAATCCTACAATGTGATTTTCTGGATTTTTTTTCTAATTTTGTCTGTCATAGTTGAAGTGTACCTATGATGAAAATTACAGGCCTCTCTCATATTTTTAAGTGGGAGAACTTGCACAATTGGTGGCTGACTAAATACTTTTTTGCCCCACTGTATGTAGCCTCGTTTAAATGTTTCTTCTCACAGCATTAAGATGGATTGATAATATATTATAGAATGCATGTCACATTGACGATACCTGTGGGAATCTGTAACAAGTAGATCTTGGTTGAAATACTATTAAAAATCATTCAAATACTTTTAGCTTTCTCTTTAGCCTGCCTGGAGTGCCAGATGGGCAGGGTTTGCACTTTTGATACTCTATCGGTTCCATTGCTCCAGAAAAGCTCAATCAAGCCGAGCTAAAGTATTTGATGTGATTTGATCTGATTACAATTCCATAAATCATTGGACTCTATCTACAGTATACTATTAGAATGTGTCCTATGAAAGAGTTTTGCCCTAAGATTGAAGATCTTTGGCCAGGTGTAGACTAGAGGTCGACCGATTATGATTTTTCAACGCCGATACCGATACCGATTATTGGAGGACCAAAAAAAGCAGATTTTTATATATATTTGTAATAATGACACTTACAACAATATAGAATGAACACTTTAATTATTAACTTAATATAATACATAAATACAAATCTATTTAGTCTCAAATAAATAATGAAACGTTCAATTTTGTTTACATAATGCAAAAACAGATTGTTGGAGAAGAAAGTAAAAGTGCAATATGTGTCATGTAAAAAAGTAAGGTTTAAGTTCCTTGCTCAGAACATGAGAACATATGAAAGCTGGTGGTTCCTTTTAACATAAGTCTTCAATATTCCCAGTTAAGAAGTTTTAGGTTGTAGTTATTATAGGAATTATAGGACTACTTCTTTCTATACCATTTGTATTTCATATACCTTTGACTGTTGGATGTTCTTATTGGCACTTTAGTTTTGCCAGCCTAATCTCGGGAGTTGATAAGCTTGAAGTCATGAACAGTGCTGTGCATCCCAGCATTGCTAAGAGCTTCTGTTTGAATTAATGCTTACGAGCCTGCTGCCTATCACCGCTCAGTCAGACTGCTCTATCAAATATAAAATCATAGACTTAATTATAATATAATAAAAACACATAAATACGAGCCTTAGGTCATTCATATGGTCAAATCCGGAAACTATCATTTCAAAAACAAAACGTTTATTCTTTCAGTGAAATACGGAACCGTTCCGTATTTTATCGAACGGGTGGCATCCATAAGTCTAAATATTGCTGTTACAATGCAAAACCTTCAATGTTATGTCATAATTACGAAAATTCGGGGAAATTAATTACGGTTTGTTAGGAAGAAATGGTCTTCACACAGTTCGCAACGAGCCAGGTGGCCCAAACTGCTGCATATACCCTGACTCTGCTTGCAAAGAACACAAGAGAAGTGACACAATTTCCCTAGTTAATATTGCTTGCTAACATGCATTTATTTTAACTAAATATGTAGGTTTAAAAATATATACTTGTGTATTGATTAAGAAAGGCATTGATTTTGATGGTTAGGTACATTGGTGCACCATCAGTGCTTTTTTTCACGAATGCGCTTGTTAAATCATCACCCGTTTGGCGAAGTAGGCTGTGATTCGATGATAAATTAACAGGCACCGCATTGATTATTTGCAATGCAGGACAAGCTAGTTAAACTAGTAATATCATCAACCGTGTGTAGTTAACTAGTGATTATGTTAAGATTGATAGTTTTTTATGAGATAAGTTTAATGCTAGCTAGCAACTTACCTTGGCTCCTTGCTGCACTCGCGTAACAGTTGGTCAGCCTGCCACGCAGTCTCTTCGTGGAGACTCATGCAATGTAATCGGTCATAATCGGCGTCCAAAAATGCCGATTACCGATTGTTATGAAAACATGAAATCGGCTCTAACTAATCGGTCATGCCGATTAATTCGGTCGACCTCTAGTGTAGACATTCAAAAGACACTTCTATGGGATACAATCATGATTGGATCTGGCTGATGATGTGATTTCAAAAAGTATCTGATTACAATTCCATTAAACATTGGACTCTATCCACAGTCTACTATTGGAATGTGTCCTGTGAGAGAGTTTTGCCCTAAATGAATGAGATTGAAGGTCTTTGACCAGGTGTAGATGTTCAAAAGGCACTTCTTTGTGATCCAATCATGATTGGATCTGGCTGAGTTCCCTTAGAGGTGGACTAAAAATATTTTTGTCTGTGTTGTCGCCAAATGTACGAATACATTGGTTGTTTATTGCCACAAAATGTGATGACCTATTTCAATGCCATGCCAGTGATTCCTGGATGATACATTATATTTCCATCACATCAAGAGTGACTTAGAAGGGTTAAGTGCCTTGCTTAAGGGCACATCAACATATTCTTCACCTAGTCAGCTCAGGATTCAAACCAGCAACCTTTCAGTTACTGGCCCCACGCCCTTAACTGCTATGCCACCGTAGATGATTGGATTAGTTCTATGGTTCAAAGGGTTTTCATCCAAACCCATTTTCTACTAAATACTGTATATACACTGAGTATACAAAACATTAAGGAACCCTGCTCTTTCCATGACATAGACTGATCAGGGGAATCCAGGTGAAAGCTATGACCCCTGATTGAAGTCAGTTGTTAAATCCAAAGTCTTGAGAGAATTGAGACATGGATTGTGTATGTGTGCCATTCAGAGGGTGAATGGGCAAAACAAAAGAGGACCACTGGGTTGACATTCACTCTCTATGCTAGCTATCATTGTATTTTTGGCAGGTTTTTTCCCAGGAAAATGCGTCATCAACATGATTACCTTTTCCAATGGAACATATTTATTCCTGAAGGGTTTCACACACAAATGTCATATAAAACCACAGTGGAGGCACTAGTTATTTTGATTGTATGGGAAATGTCTGAATGCAAAACAGTCACAGAACACCCTGTACTGTAATGTAAAGCCCCTACAGGGCTGCGCACTCATCTTTGTATTGAAACAACGGATACATGCTCTTTCCCTTGATGAATGACAAACAGTCTACCGTTTATATCACTTGAATTGATGATGGATTTTAAAAAGAAATTCAGACGGAGTTGAGATCGTTCCATAGTGTTAAGTAATGTCCGTATCAGAATATGAATGTCGACATAAGCCCTCAGATAAACAGTAAAACTGTAAGCAGCTTTTTTATTGGCCTGCAGGTCCCAGATCTGTTGATATCATCTCAACTACTTGTCATGCTAAACATGATAACACAAACAGATCTGTGACCAGGCCAGCTTTTCATTTGCTTCCTGCTATCTTCCATGACCACATGGAGGAGAAAGAGACGGAGAGGGCTTTTCCGATGCGGGCAAGGAAAAGCCCCTCAAATATTTCAGAAACATCCAAAGTGTGCCAATCAGGGTTGGGCTGGCTGTGAGGTGTGCAACTGCTGTGTGTGTGTGTGCATGCAGCTGAGCATGTGTCTCCACTGTCTTGACAGTTACCTTTCCTGACAGAGAGAGAGAGAGAGAGAGAGAGAGAGAGAGAGAGAGAGAGAAAAGAAGAAGAGAAAGGAGAGAAAGAAAATACCCCAACATCAAGTACACAGTGATTGTTCCATTTATCCCAGGAGAAACCCTATTGTAAAAAATAACCGAAACAAAAAAACGCAATTTCAGCTCAAGAGAAAAAGGGTTGTAATCTTTTAGATGTGTGTGAAGGTTTTGAGAGAGCGGGCAAGGGAGGGATACCCCTATTGCATAAACCAACATTTCTACTCAGCAAAAGGGAGGATTTGATGTGTGATTGTTGTGTATGCAGAAAGAGGGATGCCCCTACAGCTGCAAAACCACTGCAGCTATATCAACTGTTAGGTGTGAAGGGTACCCTGCCTGGCTCTTCATTTGCAGTGAGAAAGAGGAATACACCTTCAACTGCACAGGATGCTGTTTTGAAAAAGCACCCAGTGATTCTCTCAGCACAGTATATCCAACCCCCTCTCTATTCAGCAACTGAAAGCCTTACGTATCGTATGTCTTAGAATACGCCTTATTCTCAATAGTGGTGCCCTAGTAACACCCACAGCTTTGCTTGTTCTGTACATGTAGCATACCATCTTGCATCCCACTGTTGGCTTGCCACTGAAGCTAAGTACGGTTCTTCCTGGATGGGAGACCAGATGCTGCCAGAAGTGGTGTTGGATGGCCAATAGGAGGCACTCTTTCCTCTAATCTAAAAAAAGATCCCATTGCTGTCTTTCAGATGGGACATTAAACAGGTGTCCTTACTTGCTGTGGTCACCAAAGATCCCATGGCACTTATTGTAAGAGTAGGGGTGTTAACCCTTGTCTCTTGGCTAAATCCCATCATCCCCAGTTTCCAATTGGCTCATTCCTCTCTGCTGTAACTATTCCTTGGGTTGTTGCTGTAAATGAGAATGTGTTCTCAGTCAACTTACCTGGTAAAATAAGGTTTAAAAAAACATGCGAGAGAGGGCCAGTAGCCTTATATATGGGTTGAAAATGACACATCTGGGCACTGTTAAGTGTCTAAATTGGAATGCAGTACCTTAACATGTTAAAAATGCCAGGCCCTGTGTTTCACAGCACTGTATGGGTTTTGACTGACAGCCGTTCTGAATTTGAGCACCACACGCAACAAGAAGTTGCCCCCATCCCTCATGCTAATTGAGCAACTTTATCAAAATATTGGTTGTCTGAGCGAGGGAAATGCTGTAAATTAAGAGGACTCAATGTATTTTGAAAGATGAGATGTTGAGGAGTATAATAAATACCGCTTCGATGTCATAAAAGCAAGCCAAACACCAGTCCAAATGTGCACTTCACATTTCCAAATCATAAAACACATGTAATATACAGTGTCAACAATCATGAAGACTATGGTTGTTGTACAGTTACCAGATGACATGGTGTCATACCCTGGGTTGTTCTGAACAGAATGAGCCTGTGTTTGTCTATTGTGAATTAAATTCACTGTGAAACACGCACCTGGGTGCACGCATAACTCCTTTCTATGCACACTAAATTACAGTCTGTTGCCCTGTGAAAAGCCCAGAACTGTAAGATCGTAATTTATAACTTAGCAAGTCATGTTGGAAATAGAACAAGCTTTCAAATGATGCCCATCTTACCCAGATTACGATTTATAATGGACCGGTTTTGAATTGCGTAAACAAAAACAGTAGTGTTGTGATAACGGGGATGCTGGGTTGTGTTCCAAACAAACAACTACAAGTGTCTTGTTCTAGTTCCTCTACAGCACAGCTAGGGGAGCTCAAAACAAGCACCTTATAGTTGGAGACTCTTCTTTGAGTCACTTTGGAGAGGTGGGTAGCCACTTGGAGACACAAATTAGTCCTCTCACTCAAACACTGTAGCACCCACCCCACCCTTTCCAGGAATATTCTTATCACGTTACTGAAAGTATCCAGAGTATTTTATCGTTATCAACAAATGCGGCAAAAAGTACAGTAAATGTAAAATGCACATAAAATCAAGTGTAATGTTTTGGATTCAGTTTTGTGTCAGCTGGACTGTTGTTTCCTCAACTTTGGTTTAATCATTTCTGAACAGTTCCCTTTCAATTGCTACCATGCTTATGTGTGTGCTTTTCATATTTCTTCTGTAAGAAACATTTCAATGCAGTCCTATCCACATAGGCCAATTCCCACAAGTATAAAGGGTTAACCTAACATTTCACGGCCACACATGTAGCAGCGTATGCGAATGTCTGCCATCAATTGGCTATCGTGAATAATGTATTGAATATTCAGTCTGAGGACCTACGAAGGCTTGCATAATAGATAGGAGTAGATTTCTTCAGCTCCACTCATACAGAAGGACTGAAGTGCTCCAATTCTGCCATGATGAGAAAGAATGCCTGTGACTTCTATCTCATATTTAGTAAGGCATTTAAAGGGATCACAAATTACAGAAATACAAGTGGCCAGGTAAACAAAAACAAAGCCTGGATTGCTGTCTTACCTTGTTCATAGACTCCTGACAGGGTAAGGGAACCAATATGTAATTTTGTAATTTGGGTGAACCATCCATTTAAGCCTATCTTGCATTGTTCTCAGGGTAGCTGATGGATTTGCATTTCAGCTATGGTTTTGCTGGTTTTCTCTGTTTTTTTTTATCAAACTGGTGTCACTTTGGAAATAGTGGGGAAATGAGTCCCTGGGCTACAGGATACAGTGCCTTTGGAAAGTATTCAGACCAGTTGTCTTTCTCTACATTTTGTTACGTTACAGCCTTATTCTAAAATTGATTAATAAAAAACATTCCCCTCATCAATCTACACACAATACCCCATAATGACTAAGCAAAAACAGGTTTTTAGAAATGTTTTCAAATTTACTAAAAACATTAAACTGTAATATCACATTTACATTAGTATTCAGACCCTTTACTCAGTACTTTGTTAAAGCACCTTTGGCAGCGATTACAGCCTCAAGTCTTCTTGGATATGACGCTACAAGCTTGGCACACCTGTATTTGGGGAGTTTCTCCCATTATTCTCTGCAGATCCTCTCAAGCTCTTTCAGGTTGGATGGGGAGCGTTGCTGCACAGCTATTTTCAGGTCTCTCCAGAGATGGTCATTCGGGTTCAAGTCCGGACTCTGTCTGGTTCACTCAAGGACATTCAGAGACTTGTCCCAAACTCCTGTGTTGTCTTGGCTGTGTGCTTAGGGTTGTTGTCCTGTTGGAAGGTGAACCTTTGCCCTAGTCTGAGTTCCTGAGTACTCTGGAACAGGTTTTCATCAAGGATCTCTCTGTACTTTGCTCCATTCATCTTTCCCTTGATCCTGACTAATCTCCCAGTACCTGCCGCTGAAAAACATCCCCATAGCATGATGCTGCCAACACCATGCTTCACCGTAGGGATGGTGCCAGGTTTCCTCCAGACGTGGCGCTTGGCAGTCAGGCCAAAGAGTTCAATCTTGGTTTCATCAGACCAGAGAATCTTGTTTCTCATGGTCTGAGAGTCATTAGGTGTCTTTTGGCAAACTCCAAGTGTGCTGTCATGTGCCTTTTACTGAGGAGTGGTTTCCGTTTGGCCATTGTACCATAAAGGCCTGATTGGTGGAGTGCTGCAGAGATGGTTGTCCTTCTGGAAGGTTCTCCCACCTCCACAGGGAAATTCTGGAGCTCACCTCCCTGACCAAGGCCCTTTGCCCCCGATTGCTCAGTTTAACTGAGTGGCCAACGAGTCTTGGTGGTTCCAAACTTCTTTAATTTAAGAATGATGGAGGCCACTGTGTTCTTGGGGACCTTCAATACTGCAGAAATATTTTGGTACCATTCCCCAGATTTGTGCCTTGACATAATCCTGTCTTGGAGCTCTATGGACAATTTCTTAGACCTCATGGCTTGGTTTTTGTTCTGACATGCACTGTCAACTGTGGGACCTTATGAAGACAGGTGTGTGCCTTTCCAAATCATGTCCAATCAACAGTTGGACTCCAATCAAATTGAAGAAACATCTCAAGGATGATTAATGGAAACAGGATGCACCTGAGCTCAATTTTGAGTGTCATAGTAAAGGATCGGAATAGTTATGTAAATAAGGTATTACAGGTTTGTATTTTTAATAGATTAGTAAAAAATATATTTCTGTTGTATTTTATACATTTTATACATTTGCAAATATTTATAAAAAACGGTTTTCACTTTATCATTAGGAAAACATATATTTTATCAATTTTAGAATGAAGCTGTAAAGTAGCAAAATGTGGAAAAAGTCAAGGGGTCTTAGTACTTTCTGAAGGCACTGTATATCCTTGCTCCTTACACATAAACGCAAACGCAGACAAAATCAAGGACATTAAATGTAAAACTGTAACATTTTAGTAATTTGTGACCGATCACCTTGATTCAGTCTTATGTAGCAAAATTAGAAATTGTGTTTTTACATTGGATTGGATAAATGCAGAGACACAGAGCTACAAAATGGTATATCATACACTGCATTTGTGTAATTCTGCTTCGAAAGTTGATCAACTTGTAAACCTCACTTTTGAGAAAATTGCCTTTGAATGTTTTGTCTACACCCATTCAGCATGGTTCACATCCTCTTAAGCTTTAGCCCCACCCATCTCTTTAAGGGTTGATCCACGCGTTCTGTCCTAACAACAGCAGTCAAGCACCCAAGCTAACTGGCTAACTTGCTAGCTACGTCCAAACACAAATGAGTTAACAGCTCACTCTGACCATTTTACCCGCCCAAGCATAGCTGGTTAGGCTGTTTTTATGTTATCCTCAGCATTGGTGACTGCAACTGTGCTGTCAGATTGTCCTTTCATAAATTCAGCGCACATTAAACGCTCTGGCCGATGAGAAGGGTTGATCTGAGCATTCTGACCTCACAACGGCAGTCAAGCACCCAAACTAACTGGCTAACATTGGCTAGCTTGCTAGCTATTTCCAGACACAAATGAGAGAACACCCCACTCTGACCAGTTTACTCGCCCTAGCAGAGCTGGTTAGGTAGTTTTCATGTTAACCAGAGAGTTGGTGACTGTAACTGTGCTGCTGGCAACAATTTAATTACGCTTTTTTTGCCGATGTTTACTGACACCGGCCTTATTCAATGGGGTTGAGTGTTCATAAATTCATCATTTATTCTGTGCTCTGGCACACCCAGACGAGAGTGCACTAAAATCGGAGTAGATTGCCAGACTAAATTTAGGAACCCAAAATGGTTACTTGCATAGTGGAGTCTTTTGTTAAGACATGTAGCTAGCTAAACAATGGACCATAATCCCAACTCGTGACATTACTACCCTGCATGAATCTGCAGGTAGCTAACCAACCAGGTGCAATGTTAGCTAGCTAACATTAGGCTATAACTAGCTAAGCAAATGGCTCTGAGATACGAATAATACGATCATACACGTAACGTTAACTAGCAAGCCAGCCAGCTAATGTTAGCTAGCTAGCTAACAGTGCACTTTAGCTTGAATTGAAAATGAATTAGAAATGTGTAATATCTGAAAATACACCTAGCTAGACTATCTTATATCTTATACATCATTGTTGGACGCTTCTCCCTGTCACAGATGCCATGGTTGCCCTTAGTTTGAAGATGTAATCCGGAGACAGGTGTTTTCTCCATCTCCTTATCTATCATACTCTGATTCCACTGATTTCAAAACTCGGTCCCCCAGAAAGTGAAGAGCAGTTCTACTAAGCAATATATTTTTTCAAAAGCCACGTTAGACAGGATTACCTACACATATTAACCAGCTCAAATAGACAGAAGCGTGCTATATGGCAGACCAATCCGAACTCATCTCTCTGCATGTCCAGCCCACTCATTATCTCAGCCAATCATGGCTAGCGGGAAGCTTGCCATCTTTTTCTGTGGCTAAACCAACTAGGCTCGTAATTTAACAATTGTATTCATATTTACAGATGGCATTCAAGTTTGATATTAAGGCACAGGAAAGTTCACATATTCCAGAAGGCATTTCTGGCAAAAAAAGATTACGTTCAAAGGGCTCTCCTGTGAAGTAGTGACCCGCGACATACGCCTAGTTTCCTGAAACGGGTCACATTTAGCAGACACTCTTATCCAGAGTGACTTACAGTTAATTGCCTTCCTCAAGGCGACCATTTGGGTTCTGGCCCAATGCTCTTAACCACTAGTCTACCTGCTGCCCCAGGACGCACACACACACACACACAGGCTCACACAGTTGTGCACACGCCTCTGCACACTGTGTGCTAGCGCAGCAAGCTCTCAGCTCTGTCTCCATTTTAATTATTACAAATCGGCCTCTGCTGAACTGTCTTAGGAATCAATCTCACTCTCTGAGATTGTTTTAAACGCTGCTGATCAAAGTCTTTAATTGATTGGAGGAGGCCATCTTAGTGTGTCTGCCTGCTTGTTCTTACTCAAGGGGATTGTGCTCTCATTAAAAATCCATGTGAAAGTGTGTGTGTGTGTGTGTGTGTGTGTGTGTGTGTGTGTGTGTGTGGTCCATGGGGATGTGTGAAACTTACTCGTCAGCCTGAAGTGTCCCCACATCAGCCTGAAGTGTCCCCAGCAAATAGCTACCTTTTTGCGTGGCGGCGCTGACTGTTAAGACGCTTCATGAGGTCACATGTGCTAGCAAAGCAGAGGTCCAAAGTCCACGCCAGGTATGGGCCAAATTGGAAGGAAGTGGTACTAACTAAGCAAGCATCACTATGTCCTTTACTTGTGCTGTCCTATGAAGTCTTCATAAATGTAGATATCAATTCATGACATCTGAAAATCCTGTGGTCTCTATGCTGCCTCAGCGTCAGTATCCCATACTCTTCAGTCAGAAAGAGAGGGCGATGTCAGGAGTTTTTGTCAATTGCTTTGGTGCTATTTTCACAAGTAGGTGGTGAATTTTCAAAACTCCAAACTGGTAAAACTTGTAACGCCCAAGTATTATATTCAAAACCTTTTATTGTGCATTCATTTTGTTTGGAGACATTTTTCACCACAAAACCATTGATCCAAAAACGGTGAAATATCTTGAGAACATTATTTGAATCGCCAAGCCGCAACATGATATCTGTTTTTACAACCAGTTAATCCAATAACATTGCCCTTTGAATGTAACATGCTACAGTACTGTAAATTACAGTACATGACACTGTTTTCACATTAGGCAAAACACTTGCACTACCCATCAAAATGTAACATCAAATTTCTGTAATTTCTATCCCATGTGTGATCAATCAATCAATCAATCAAATGTATTTATGAAGCCCTTTTTACATCAGCTGATGCTGCAAAGTGCTTATGCAGAGACCCAGCACCCCAAAAAACAAAGTGCAAGCAATGCAGATGTAGAAGCACAGTGGCGAGGAAAAACTCCCTGTAAAGGCAGGAACCAAGGAAGAAACCTAGAGAGGAACCAGGCTCTGAGGGGTGACCAGTCCTCTACTGGCTGTACTGGGTAGAGAGGAACCAGGCTCTGAGGGGTGACCAGTCCTCTACTGGCTGTACTGGGTAGAGAGGAACCAGGCTCTGAGGGGTGACCAGTCCTCTACTGGCTGTACTGGGTAGAGAGGAACCAGGCTCTGAGGGGTGACCAGTCCTCTACTGGCTGTACTGGGTAGAGAGGAACCAGGCTCTGAGGGGTGACCAGTGGCTGTACTGGGTAGAGGTCTGAGGGGTGACCAGTCCTCTACTGACTGTACTGGGTACCAGGCTCTGAGGGGTGACCAGTCCTCTACTGGCTGTACAGGGTAGAGAGGAACCAGGCTCTGAGGGTTGACCAGTTCTCTACTGACTGTACTGGGTAGAGAGGAACCAGGCTCTGAGGGGTGACCAGTCCTCTACTGGCTGTACAGGGTAGAGAGGAACCAGGCTCTGAGGGTTGACCAGTTCTCTACTGACTGTACTGGGTAGAGAGGAACCAGGCTCTGAGGGGTGACCAGTCCTCTACTGACTGTACTGGGTAGAGAGGAATCAGGCTCTGAGGGGTGACCAGTCCTCTACTGGCTGTACAGGGTAGAGAGGAACCAGGCTCTGAGGGGTGACCAGTCCTCTACTGGCTGTACAGGGTAGAGAGGAATCAGGCTCTGAGGGGTGACCAGTCCTCTACTGGCTGTACAGGGTAGAGAGGAACCAGGCTCTGAGGGGTGACCAGTCCTCTACTGGCTGTACAGGGTAGAGAGGAACCAGGCTCTGAGGGGTGACCAGTCCTCTACTGACTGTACTGGGTAGAGAGGAACCAGGCTCTGAGGGGTGACCAGTCCTCTACTGACTGTACTGGGTAGAGAGGAACCAGGCTCTGAGGGGTGACCAGTCCTCTACTGGCTGTACTGGGTAGAGAGGAACCAGGCTCTGAG
The DNA here is from genome assembly GCF_045791955.1 of Oncorhynchus clarkii lewisi. NCBI lineage: Eukaryota > Metazoa > Chordata > Actinopteri > Salmoniformes > Salmonidae > Oncorhynchus > Oncorhynchus clarkii. Next base: position 3,421,834 of record NC_092168.1, on the reverse strand, counting down.
GGGTGACCAGTCCTCTACTGGCTGTACAGGGTAGAGAGGAACCAGGCTCTGAGGGGTGACCAGTCCTCTACTGACTGTACTGGGTAGAGAGGAATCAGGCTCTGAGGGGTGACCAGTCCTCTACTGACTGTACTGGGTAGAGAGGTTAAGAGAACACGACCGTTAAGGCCAGATTGTTTATCAAGATGTTCAAACGTTCATGGATGACATGTTGTTTTTTCTTCAACTTTATTTAACCAGGTAGGCCAGTTAAGAACAACTGACCTGGCCAATATAAAGCAAAGCAGTGCGACAAAAACAACAACACAGAGTTACACATGGGATTAACAAACGTACAGTCAATAACACAATAGAAAAATCTATGTACAGTGTGTGCAGATGTAGTAAGGCTAGGGAGGTAAGGCAATAAATAGGCCATAGTGGCGAAATAATTACAATCTAGCATTAAAACTAAGTGATAGATACGCAGATGATGATGTGCAAGTCGGGGATACTGGGGTGCAAAAGAGCAAAAATGACAATATGGGGATGAGGTAGTTGGGGGGGCTATTTACAGATGGACTGTGTACAGGTACAGTGATCGGTAAGCTGCTCTGACTGCTGATGCTTAAAGTTAGTGAGGGAGATATGTCTCCAGCTTCAGTGATTTTTGCGATTTGTTCCAGTCATTGGCAGCAAAGAACTGGAAGGAAAGGAGGCCAAAGGAGGTGTTGGCTTTGGGGATGACCAGTGAAATATACCTGCTGAAAAGTTGCATATCGCGGGGGCTATTCAATGCTAATGCATTATGCCACAGAATGTTTTGTGATGGTCAAGGGCAATCAAGTCTGGATTGAACCAAGGGCTATATCTGTTCTTATATCCAAATTTTTTGAATGGGACATGCTTATTGAAGATGGTGAGGAAGGCACTTTTAAAGAACAACCAGGCATCCTCTGCTGACAGGATGAGGTCAATATCCTTCCAGGAGACCCGGGCCAGGTCGATTAGAAAGGCCTGCTCGCTGAAGTGTTTTAGGGAGCGTTTGACAGTAATGAGGGGTGGTCGCATGACTGCGGTCCCATTACGGACGCAGGCAATGTGGCAGTGATCGCTGAGATCCTGGTTGAAGACAGCAGAGGTATATTTAGAGGGCAAGTTGGTCAGGATGATATCTATGAGAGTGTCCATGGTTACGGATTTAGGGTTGTACCTGGTAGGTTCCTTGATAATTTGTGTGAGATTGAGGGCATCTAGCTTAGATTTTAGGACGGTCGTGGTGTTAAGTCTGTCCCAATTTAGGTCACCTAACAGTATGAACTCTGAAGATGGATGGGGGGCAATCACTTCACATATGGTGTCCAGGGCACAGCTGGGGGCTGAGGGGGGTCTATAACATGCGGCAACAATGAGAGACTTGTTTCTGGAAAGGTGGATTTTTAGAAGTTGAAGCTCGAACTGTTTGGGCACAGACCTGGATAGTATGACAGAACTCTGCAGGCTATCTCTGCAGTAGATTAAAACACCACCCCCTTTGGCAGTTCTATCTTGATGGAAAATATTGAAGTTGGGGATGGAAATTTCTTAATTTTTGGTGGCCTTCCTAAGCCAGGATTCAGACAGGAGGACGTAAAGGCTGGTGGAGTGTGCTAAAGCAGTGAATAAAACACATTTAGGGATGAGGCTTCTGATGTTAACATGGATGAAACCAAGGCTTTTACGGTTACAGAAGTCAACAAATGATAGTGCCTGAGGAATGGGTGTGGTACTGCGGGCTACAGGGCCTGGGTTAACCTCTACATCACCAGAGGAACAGAGGAGGAGTAGGATAAAGGTACGGCTAAAGGCTAAAATAACTGGTTGTGTAGTGCGTTGGGAACAGAGAATAAAACCACATCGGACGATTACGTCGGCAGACCAATCGTGACGGATCGGCTGGGCTCCGTGTCGGCAATAAAGGGTCCAGGCCAATTGGCAAAAGAGATATTGTATTCCACGGATTAGCGGGTATACCTCTTCGGCTAGCCGGGAGATGGGCCTAGCTTGAGGATAGCTCAATGCTAACTGGTGCTTGCTTCGGGAAAGAGGCATTAGCCAGCGGTATCCACTCGGTTGCAGCTAGCTAGCTGAGATGATCCGGTGTAATGGCACAGAGTAGCAGGAATCCGGTGATGTGGTGGAGAAAAGCAGTCCGATATGCTCTGGGTTGATATCGCGCTGTGCAGACTGGCAGGTATTGACCAAGCTAAAGCTGGCTGGTGTCCAAGCTAAAGGTGAAGACCGCTAGCCGTGGCTAACAGTGACTACTATCTAGTTAGCTGGTTAGCCTCTGATGGAGGTTCCTGTTATAATGTATAAAAATAGCAGATCCGTACCACATTGGGTGAGGTGGCTTGCAGTAAAGTATATTTAAATCGTAGGTGGAAAGTGAGATTAAAATATATATGAAAAAAATGATGGTAATCATACACCTTCCACCTGTATTGTAATCATGTATTGTATTTTACACTATTGTAGTGGTTGTGTGTGGCACTAGCAATACCAGAGTTGTGGGTTCGATTCCCACTGGGGTCACATACAAAAATGTGTGGACTCGAAGTTGTCACTTTGGATAAAAGCACCTAATATGCATTGGCAATTCTACCTTTTTTACACACACACACACACACACACACACACACACACACAAGGCTCATGTGATTATTCATCTCCTCAGGGCTTAGTGAGAATCAAATCTGGCCTGATAGCTGTCTCTATGATAAGGCTAATGTGGAAGGCATTAGGCCCTTGGGTAGACCACACACACACACCCACACACACAGGAGGCAAACATCCACACATACAGGTGAAACACACATACAGGCAGCACACACACACACACACACACACATGCTAAGGTGTTGTACATAGATGAGTGCATTATGTTAATTTCTGTGGAAAATGTGCATGTATAAAGAGTTCACGGCAAGACCTCCCAATGTGGTGGGTGGAAGCAGCTCTTAAAAGCGTACTACCTGTTCCAATACCAACATCTCACTCAAACATCCACGTTTAACTACAGGAGCTAAGACAATTGTTTCAGTTAAATTATTCTGATTTGAAAATGACTTGAACATCCGCTTGAACTCTTATCTGTGATTATGAATGATAAAATAGACTTTAAACCAGAGTACTCCCGCTGCTCTATACAGTATAGTCCATATTATCCCAGAATTCACATGACAACCCTTTGAGGAATTTACAGTGCAACATGAGCCATGATTTCCCCTCACAGAGAAGATAACTGAAGAGGGTGCTGTTGAGTTTGCTATCATATTAATTTAATCACATTTGATTGGGCCGATTTCTGCGTAAGGCATGGCTTATATGCAGTACATTTTAGCTACATGATTTGCCCCCTGAAAATTCACAATGGTCATTAAACAATCATAAAGAGTTAGGTACTTTGTTTTATGGAATGGTTTTCAAACCAGACACAAACAGTGGATTATGAAACAATATATTCAAACAATTTCCACATAAGAATGGTTTGGTTGTTCTTTACTCTGTGATCCTCTTCTCTACATTTACAGTATATGACAGTTCATATAGAGATTTGAATATTTGCTCTATGTATATATGAAGTGTTTCTTTGGTGCAGCATTTGTGTGGTAGAGTCCTCTTCTCTCTCCTTCAGTTGAAAGTATAAATTATCTTGAGCTGGTCTAACTACTTGTATACTGTTGCTAACCTCTCTCTCTCTTTTTCTCCCTGCTTCCCTCTCTCTCTGTGTGTTTCAGATCCCCAGCTCAAGGGTATAGTGACCAGGTTATATTGCAGGCAGGGATACTACTTGCAAATGAACCCAGATGGTTCTCTCGATGGGACCAAGGATGACAGCAGTAACTCCTGTGAGTATACAGTCTCTTCATCTATCCTGCTATAGCAGTGGATCCCAACCAGGGGTACTAGGACCCCTGGAGGTACTTGGCCTATCCACAGGGGGTACTTGAGAAGACTCATGAGACCACAGACCTACTGGTAAAATGCACATGAGGGCGTACATCAGGGGTACTCCGGGCGGAGCAAAAATCAGTTGGTGGTACAGCAACCGAAAAAGGTTGGGAACCACTGCTACAGGGTCAACAAGTTGTCAAATTGCATACATTCGTGTGAAACTGTTTAGTATGCATGGCCAATACTCCATTCTAAGTAGTATGCAAGTCTAGATATTATGCAAGTCTAGATACCACATCTACTGTGGTGTCTCATAATCGGCAAATGAAGATTTTTTTTTATATATATGATGTATGATTTAAGATAAATAATGGTCAATTGTTTACACATGGTTGAGGTTGATAAATCTATAATTTTATCTGTCCATGATGACAATCTATAACATCAAAATGCTGAGCTTGTCAACACATTGATTTAGTCTCCCAACCTCACCTGTATTATATAGAAAGCAGATGGGTTCTTCTCTCTGAGATGGAAAGTGGTCCAAGAAACAGTGGGCTAGCTCGAGAGAAGAGAGTATTCTTAGCTCTTCGCTGGCACAGCTTCCTTAGTGCTCCAGGCTAGCTGGTTAATTTGATTTCAGTATGTGGCGCTAACTCTAGCTTGACACTGCTTTGTCTCTGTGTCTGTCACTAGGAGCAGAGATGACACGTGTCACTTCCATAGACCAATAGAACCTTGTTTATGGATATACAAGGGGCACCTACACATACACACATGCACACATGATAGAGTTCATAAATAATATGGTATGAAATATAATTAAATTACATGAATATGTTATGTTACTAAAGCAATGATTGTAAGATCAATAGTCAGTTGGACCAAAGAATCCATCCATATTTTATGTAATTAATTAAGAAACAGTATAAACTATTCATGGGTTTCACAGTCATGCCATTGTTATGAACGTTCACTGAGGACTGAGGGCCAACTTTTCTAAACAGGTGTTAATGACGATGTTGTCTAAATTACACTACTTTGTCTTAGAAATATGATGACATTGCTAAAATAGGCAAATCATTTGTGGAGAAACAACTTTGTCATCATTAACATGTCATCAGATTTACTTTAGATAGATGGCAATGTTGTCATTGACTAGCAAAGTTAGTCAAAAATACCTAGCAATGCTAATGTCAGTTAGCTAAAATGCCATTGCTCTCCCTTCACAACGTAGCTAGCTACGTTACGACATCTAGTCAATATGATGACATCACAATGATGACAAAAGGTTTTCCTACTAATTATTTGCCTCCTTTAGAAATGTCATTGATTTTCCAAGTCACCAAAATTCACTTCATCAGCACCAATTGATAATTCATTGAGTAAAACGTTCAGTTCGACCTCTTTCAAAATGTAGTGACAGGAACAACATTTGCACAACACAGTATCAGCCAAAATCCCTATTCCATATTTGCTCAATGCCTCTAAAAACCCAGTGTCCATACATACATTGCCTTCGGAAAGTATTCAGACACCTTGACTTTTTTCACATTTTGTTACGTTACAGCTTTACTCTAAATTGATTATATATTTTTTAAATCCTCAGCAATCTACACACAATACCCCATAATGACGAAGTGAAAACAGGTTTTTAGAAGTGTTTGCAAATGTATAAAAAACAACAGAAATACCTTATTTACTTAAGCATTCAGACCCTTTGCTATGAGACTCAATTGAGTTCAGGGGCACCCTATTTCCATTGATCATCCTTAAGATGTTTCAACAATTTTATTGGAGTCTACCTGTGGTAAATTCAATTGATTGGACATGATTTGGAAAGGCACACACCTGTCTATATAAGGTCCCACAGTTGACTGTGCATGTCAGAGCAAAAACCAAACCATTAGGTTGAAGGAATTGTCATTAGAGCTCAGAGACAGGATTGTGTCGAGGCACAGATCTGAGGAAGGGTACCAAAACATTTCTGCAGCATTGAAGGTCGCCAAGAACACAGTGGCCTCCATCATTCTTAAATGGAAGAAGTTTGGAACCACCAAGACTCTTCCTAGTACTGAGTAAAGGGTCTGAATACTTATGTAAATGTGATATTTCAGTTTTTTAAATTTCTAAAAACCTGTTAAGGTATTGTGTGTAGATTGATGAGGGGAATAAAACCATTGAATATTTTTCAGAATTAGCCTGTAACATAACAAAATGTGCAAAAAGTCTAGGGGTCTGAATAATTTCAGAAGGCACTGTACGTCTCACATCCCTCACTCTGCTCTACCTACTGTACATCCACACCAATACCAATTACCTCAAATGGTCAGGAGAGCTTATTACTGTGCATCTAAATCAGCCATACACACACTGGCTTGTATTCCAAATGGCACCCTATTCCCTATACATTGGTACAACCTATAGGGCTCTACACAAAACTAGTGTATAATGTGGGGAGTAGGGTGCCATTTGGGATGCGATTGCTTAGTGTCGCCGCCAAGACTAGCCCTGTTATTTCTCAATCAGTACAAACAAAATGGCCATTACCTAACAGGGCCAAAGTGTGTTCTACGGCCAAAAAGGACCTATTAAATCAGCCACGCTCCTATGGTGGCTCCAGTTTTTCCAGTGCTACTTCCCAGGTCCATCAATGTTGCAAAATTATACTTTAGTTTCATTGTTTGCTAGCTGGTTAGCTAGCTCTTAGTGCTGAGCGATTAAGCAAAATGCCTTTATTTTGGGGGGGTTCAGTTACTTGAATTCCATGTATTTATTTTTTTGTGAGCTCAACACTTATTTTCTCTAAATAGAATCCATTGCGCCTGTTCTTTCTGGCCATGGAGATAGGCGGATACACACAGACCATATGAGACCTCATGAGAGAGGAATGACACAACACAACAACGAGAGGGAAAGAGACAGTGAGGTAGCTCTACCTGATTGATGGTTGAAGTAGTTGATAATAAGCAGTCTACTTTGAAGAACTAGTAAAATGATTTTGGCAGCCAGCTAGCTACTACTAGCCTAGTTAATTAGGATGACTCATTCAATGGGGAGCACAGCGATAAAGTAAGATGGTTGTCTGGGTGGTTGGATGCTACTACCTGAGCAGAGATGAGATGATGACTTAAGGAATGAAAATAATGAAGTCATAAAAAATATAAGTTATACACAGCTGAAATATATTATTAAAGTAAAGTAATTAACGTGCTTAAATGATGGTTAATAAATGATAAGCAGTAATGGGAATTCACCACCATCATGGTGTTCTTGTGAATTGTTTTATTCTGTGTTGTTACAGCATTCAACCCACTGTCAGTGTCAGGAAAAAGACAGGTGATGGCTGAGGAAAGTTATGTTAATTAGCTAAATGCGTGTTAATTAGCTAAATGCGTGTTAATTAGCTAAGTTAGCTAAATTATGAATATAACGTTCATCTGCTGTCGACATCAGGATAGGATTTGAGACCACTAGTTACCTCCAAAAGTAGTTAATAGCATTGACTGCATGCTGACAGTGCTTTCAGAGCCATCTAGTGGCTAGCCACACTACAAACTTAATTTTACCAGGTTTCTGTAAAGCAATTGTAATGACAGTCCACCACAACATATCCAAGAGTCTCCTGATCAGCAATAGGTAGTCTGTGTGTAATTTAATTCTGTATTGAAAATACTATTTGAGATCATTGTTTATTTATTTTTAATTAAACAATATATATATTTCACCTTTATTTGACCAGGTAGGCTAGTTGAGAACAAGTTCTCATTTACAACTGCGACCTGGCCAATATAAAGCAAAGCAGTGCGACACAAACAACAACACAGAGTTACATATGGGATAAACAAACTTACAATCAATAATACAATAGAAAACAGTGTGTGCAAATGAGGTAAGATAAGGGAGGTATGGCAATAAATAGGCCATGGTGGCAAAGTAATTACAATATACCAATTAGACACTGGAGTGGTAGATGTGCAGAAGATGAATGTACAAGTAGAGATACTGGGGTGCAAAGGAGCAAGATAAATAAATAAATACAGTATGGGGATGGGGTAGTTGGATGGGCTATTTGCAGATGGGCTATGTACAGGTGCAGTGATCTGTGAGCTGCTCTGACAGCTGGTGCTTAAAGCTAGTGAGGGAGATATGAGTCTCCAGCTTCAGTGATTTTTGCAGTTCGTTCCAGTCATTGGCAGCAGAGAACTGGAAGGAAAAGGCTGCCGAAGGAAGAATTGGCTTTGTGGGTGACTAGTGAGATATACCTGCTGGAGCGCGTGCTACTGGTTGGTGCTGCTATGGTGACCAGTGAGCTTAGATAAGGCGAGACTTTACCTAGCAGAGACGTGTAGATGACCTGGAGCCAGTGGGTTTGGCGACGAGTATGAAGCGAGGGCCAGCCAACGAGAGCGTACAGGTCGCAGTGGTGGGTAGTATATGGGGCTATGGTGACAAAACGGATGACACTGTGATAGACTGCATCCAATATGTTGGGTAGAGTGTTGGATGCTATTTTTTTAATGTAAGTAAATGTAAGGGGTGCGCAACTGGTGGCAGGGAAGTCAGACGCAGGAGAGCCGATCTAGGTAATAGCCGGAGCAGTTTAATTGCAAAACCAACGGCATCAAGAAAATATCAACATGGGTACAAAACCTGACGCGCACCTGTCAGCACTTACAACAAACAATACCACACAAAGATATGGGGGGAACAAAGGGTTAAATACACAACACGTCATGAGGGAATGAAAACCAGGTGTGTAGGAAAACAAGACAAAACAAATGGAAAATGAAAAGAGGAGGAACCTCCCTCACCTCAGACTCCTGGAGTGGACCAGCCACCACGGGCCTGAGGAGAGACACATGGAACGAGGGGTTAATACGGTAATCGGGGGGAAGCTGTAACCTGTAACTCACCTCGTTCAGTCTCCTCAGGACTTTAAATGGCCCCACAAACCGCGGACCCAGCTTCCAGGCAGGGCAGGCGGAGGGGTAGGTTTCAGGTCAAAAGCCAGACCCAGTCTGGTGCGAACACCGGGGCCTCACTGCGGTGACGGTCTGCGCTGGCTTTCCGGCGCAGCACGGTGTGCTGAAGGTGAACATGAGCGGCACCCCATGTCTCATCCGCTCGCCGGAACCAGTCGTCCAGCGCAGGAGCCTCAGTCTGACTCTGATGCTAAGGAGCCAGACCCGGCTGATACCCCAGTACGCACTGGAAGGGGAGAGGTTAGGAGAGTAGTGGGGGAGCGAGTTCTGGGCCATCCCTGCCCAGGGCACGAATGCCACCCACTCCCCTGGCCGGTCCTGGCGATAAGACCTCAGAAACCTACCCACATCCTGGTTAACTCTCTCCACCTGCCAATTACTCTCGGGTGAAAACCCCCAGACGTTCCATGAACGCCCTCCAGACCCTTGAAGTGAACTGGGGACCCCGATCAGACACTATGTCCTCAGGCACCCCGTAGTGCAGGAAGACGTGTGTAAACTAGGCCTCCGCAGTCTGTAGGGCCGTAGGGAGACCGGGCAGAGGGAGGAGACAGCAGGACTTATAGAAATGGTCCACAACGACCAGGATCGTGGTGTTACTCTGTGAGGGAGGAAGAACAGTAAGGAAATCCACCGATAGGTGCGACCACGGCCGTTGTGGAACGGGTAAGGGGTGTATCTTACCTCTGGGCAGGTGCCTAGGAGCTTTACACTGGGCGCACACCGAGCAGGAGAAAACATAAACCCTCACGTCCTTAGCCAAAGAGGGCCACCAGTACTTCCCACTCAGACAGCGCACCTTCCGACCGATGCCTGAATGACCAGAGGAGGGTGACGTGTGGGCCCAATAGATCAGCCGGTCACAGACAGCAGACGGAACGTACAGACGCCCAGCGGGACACTGGAGGGGAGTGGGCTCTGCACATAATGCCTGCTCAATGTCCACGTCCAGCTTCCACCATAGTAGCACCAACGGAAACCCCTAAACACCTACCTGAGCACTCTCGCGACGACCCTGTGAGAGCCCTCTGTTGCCACGAAACAGTGGGGTCATGACAGGCTAACCAGGGCAGGCCTAGCACCACGGGAAACGCAGGAGAGTCAATAAGAAAGATACTGATTCTCTCCTTGTGATCCCCCTGCGTCACCATGCCCAGGGGAGCGGTGGCCTCCCTAATCAACCCTGACCCTAATGAACGGGAAGGGCACAGCCACAGGAACAATGGGGAACCCTAAACTATGGGCGAACGATCTGTCTATAAAATTCCCAGCCGCGCCTGAATCGACGAGCGCCTTATGCTGGGAATGCGGGGAAAATTCAGGAAAAGTGACATACAAAAACATGTGTGCAACAGAGGGCTCTGGGTGAGAGTGGTGCAGACTCACCTGGGGTGACACCAGAGTGCCCTTCCTTCTGCTTCAATCCCCAAAGGAACCAACGCGGCACCGGCAGTGTGACCTCTGTGGCCACAGATAGTGCACGAGACGGAACCTCCTCCTCCGGTCTCCCTGCGCACAGCACCTCCCAGCTCCATGGGCATCGGAGTGGTGGTGCTGGGGGATGGAACTGACAGACCCCGCTCTGGACAGGTACACCAGCTGGTCAAAGGTGAGGGTGGTGTCCCTGCAGGCCAACTCCCGACGGACGTCCTCGCGCAAACTGCAGCGATAGTGGTCGATCAGTGCCCAGTCGCTCCATCCCACGCTAGCAGCCAGGGTTCGAAGGTCCATGGCAAACTCCTGGACGCTCCTCTTCCCCTGCCTCAGACGGTAGAGACGTTCACTGCCGGCTTTACCCTCGGATGAGTGGTCGAAGACGGCCCGGAAACGGCGGGTGAAATCCTCGAAATGGTCCAGCACCGGATCTCCTTCTCCCCACACGGCGTTGGCCCACTCCAGGGCTTTCCCTGAGAGGCACGAGACGAGGGCGGACACCCTCTCACGGCGCGAAGGAGCCGGGTGGACGGTTGCCAGGTAGAGATCTAGCTGCAATAGGAAACCCTGGCCGCGTGCAACCTTCCCGTCGTACTCCCGGGGAAGGGCGAGACGAATCCCACTGGGACCGGGTGAATGGGAGGCGAGTAGTGGAGGCCCTGGTTGTGCTGGTGGAGGCGCTGGAGGAACTCCCTGTCTCTCCCACCTGCCCATGGTTTGGATGACGCGGTCCATGGCGCGGCCGAGATGGTGGATCATCTGCGCTTGCTCCTGGATTCGCTCCTCGACCCCTATACCAGGGGCACCTGCTCCTGCTGACTCCATATGGTGGTGTGGAATTCTGTAAGGGGTGCGTAACTGGTGGCAGGGAAGTCAGATGCAGGAGAGCAGAACTAGATAATATCCAGAGCAGTTTAATTGCAAAACCAACGGTATAAAGAAATAACCAACATGGGTACAAAACCCGACGCGCACCAGTAAACATGTGCACAAGCACTTAGAACAAACAATTCCACACAAAGACATGGGGGGAACAGAGGGTTAAATACCCTTAATGAGGGAAATGAAAACCAGATGTGTAGGAAAACAAGACAAAACAAATGGAAAAGTTGATTGACGATGGCTAGAAGACCGGTGACGCCGAACGCCGAACGCCGCCCGAACAAGGAGAGGAACCGACTTCGGTGGAAGTCATGACAGTAAATGACATCGTCGAGGATCTGTAGGATAGTCAGTTTTACGAGGGTATGTTTGGCAGCATGAGTGAAGGATGCTTTGTTGCGAAATAGAAAGCCGATTCTAGATTTCATTTTGGATTGGAGATGCTTAATGTGAGTCTGGAAGGAGAGTTTACAGTCTAGCCAGACACCTAGGTATTTGTAGTTGTCCACATATTCTAAGTCAGAAGCGTCCAGAGTAGTGATCCTGGACAGGCGGGCAGGTGCGAACAGCGACCGGTTGAAGAGCATGCATTTAGTTTTACTTGCATTTAAGAGCAGTTGGAGGCCACGGAAGGAGAGTTGTATGGCATTGCGGCTCGTCTGGAGGTTAGTTAACACAGTGTCCAAAGAAGGGCCAGAAGTATACAGAATAGTGTCGTCTGCGTTGAGGTGGATCAGAGAATCACCAGCAGCAAGAACGACATCATTGATGTATACAGAGAAGAGAGTTGGCCCGAGATTTGACCCCTGTGGCACCCCCATAGAAACTGCCAGAGGTCCGGACAACAGGCGAGCTTAAGAGAAGTAGTTGGTGAACCAGGCGAGCAGTCATTTGAGAAACCAAGGCATTTGAGAATCCTGGCCTTGGCTAGGTCGATGAATACGGCTTCACAGTAATGTCTCTTATAGATGGCAGTTATGATATCGTTTAGGACCTTGAGCGTGGCTGAGGTGCACACCTGACCAGCTCTGAAACCAGATTTTATAGCGGAGAAGGTACGGTGGGATTCTAAATGGTTGGTGATCTGTTTGTTAATTTGGCTTTCAAAGACCTTAGAAAGGCAGGGTAGGATTGATATAGGTCTGTAGCAATTTGGGTCTAGAGTGTCTCCCCCTTTGAAGAGGGGGATGATCGCGGCAGCTTTCCAATCTTTGGGAATCTCAGACGGTATGAAAGAGAGGATGATCAGGCTAGTAATAGTGGTTGCAACAATTTCTGCAGATAATTTTAGAGAGAGGGTCCAGATTGTCTCGCCCGGCTGATTTGTAGGGGTCCAGATTTTGCAGCTCTTTCAGAACATCAGCTATCTGGATTTGGGTGAAAGATAAATGGTGGAGGCTTGGGTGAGTTGCTGTGGGGGGTACCGGGCAGTTGACCGGGATAGGGGTAGCCAGGTGGAAAGCATGGCCAGCCGTCGAGAAATGCTTTTCAAATTCTCAATTATACTGGATTTATCGGTGGTGTCAGTGTTTCCTAGCCTCAGTGCAGTGAGCAGTTGGGAGGAGGTGCTTTTCTTCTCCATGGACTTTACAGTGTCCCAGAACCTTTTTGAATTTGTGCTTCAAGATGCAAATTTCTGTTTGAAAAGCTAGCCTTAGCTTTCCTACCTCCCTGTGTATATTGGTTCCTAACGTCTCTGAAAAGTTGCATATCACGGGGGCTATTCAATGCTGATGCAGTACGCCACAGGATATTTTTGTGCTGGTCAAGGACAGTCAGGTCTGGAGTGAACCAAGGGCTATATCTGTGTCTGGTTCTACATTTTTTGAATGGAGCATGCTTATTTAAGATAGTGAGGAAGGCACTTTTAAAGGATATCCAGGCATCCTCTACTGACGGGATGAGGTCAATGTCATTCCAGGATACCCCGGCCAGGTCGATTAGAAAGGCCTGCTCGCTGAAGTATTTTAGGGAGCGTTTGACAGCGATGAGGGGTGGTCGTTTGACCGCAGACCCATTACAGATGTAGGCAATGAGGCAGTGATCGATGAGATCTTGGTTGAAGACAGCAGAGGTGTATTTGGAGGGCGAGTTGGTTAGGATGATATCTATGAGGTTGCCCTTGTTTACGGATTTGGGTGTACCTGGTAGGTTCATTGATAATTTGTGTGAGATTGAGGGCATCAAGCTTAGATTGTAGGATGGCCGGGGTGTTAAGCATGTCCCAGTTTAGGTCACCTAGCAGCACAAGCTCTGAAGATAGATGGGGGGCAATCAAGTCACATATGGTGTCCAGGGCACAGCTGGGGACAGAGGGTGGTCTATAGCAAGCAGCAACGGTGAGAGACTTGTTTCTGGAAAGGTGGATTTTTAGAAGTAGAAGCTTGAATTGGTATGCCACAGACCTGGATAGTATGACGGAACTCTGCAGGCTATCTCTGCAGTAGATTGCAACACCGCCCCCTTTGGCAGTTCTATCTTGTCTGAAAATGTGAAGGGTTTTCTCCAGTGGTTTGAATGGAATTGGTCTGTCTGTCTGTCTGTCTGTCTGTCTGTCTGTCTGTCTATCTGTCTGTCTGTCTGACTCTGACTCTGACTCTGACTCTGACTCTGACATTGTCCTCCTCTTTCCATCTTTCTGTCTTCCAGCTTTGTTCAACTTGATTCCTGTGGGTCTCCGAGTTGTTGCGATTCAGTCTGTGAAGACAGGGTTATACATCTCCATGAACGGGGAGGGCCATCTGTACACATCAGTGAGTAACAGTCTATTCTATTCCGTTTTATTCTGTTACATTCAACTGTATTTTCAGCTTCTGTAATATTTAAGGCATGAAGGAATGACACACACAGGTCATGCAAATAATAATTCAAGAAACAGTCAATATACATTACATGCAAGTGGGTATTGAGAGTATTCGGAATGTATCCAGATCCCTTGACTTATTCTGAAATGTATTAAATTGTTTTTTTTTGTATCTTATCAATCTACACACAATACCCCATAATGACAAAGCACATTTTTTTTTTTTTTTCAAATGTATAAAAAAACTAAACTGAAATATCACATTTACATAACTATTCAGACACTTTACTCAGTACTTTGGCAGCGATTACAGCCTTCAGTCTTCTTAGATATGACGCTACATGCTTGGCACCTGCATTTGGGGAGTTTCTTCCATTCTTCTCTACAAATCCTCTCAAGCTCTGTCAGGTTGGATAGGGAGCGTTGCTGCACAGCTATTTTCAGGTTAGCTATTTTCACCTCCCTGACCAAGGCCCTTCTCCCCTGATTGCTCAGTTTGGCCGGGCGGCCAGCTCTAGGAAGAGTCTTGGTGATTCCAAACTTCTTCCATTTAAGAATTTGGGGGCCACTGTGTTCTTGGGGACCTTCAATGTTGGATATAAGGTGGGACCTTATAAAGACAGGTGTGTGTCTTTCCAAATAATGTCCAATCAATTGAATTTACCACATTGGACTCCAATCAAATTGAAGAAACATCTGAAGGATGATTAATGGAAACAGGATGCCCCTGAGCTCAATTTTGAGTCTCATAGTAAAGGATCTGAATACTTATGTAAATAAGGTATTACTGTTTTTTATTTGGAATAAACTTGCAACAATTTTGAAAAACTTGCTGAGATTTGTTATTTTTTAAATCCATTTTAGAATATGCAACAAAATGTGGAAAAAGTCAAGGGGTCTGAATACTTTCCGAAGGCACTGTATGTCCAGCTCAGACTCCTTTGTTATCATATCACATTGCTCATTTTAGAGACCCCCCCCCCACACACACACACACACACACACACACACACATAAAAACACATAATCAAATCCCACTGTTTATTCTAAAGGGAAGATGTCGACCTTCTCTTCATTTCCGGCATCAGAGTTAAAATCTTTTGCAGCAGAGCATTGTTGGTGTTGAGAATATTTACTGCAGTATTTCAAGGCTAATTGCTCTGCAGAGAAGATGAGAAATCCCATTGCACACGGTTTCATGCATATAGATTTATATTAATCACATCAAGTACCTCTATAATCACATCAACTAGATATTTCCGGTCCATGCATCAACAACAATAAATGGTGCAAAATGGAAATGGAGAGACAGTTTGTCATGCTGTGTAGAATAACATATTTCTGTTTTATTGTATTGTAAATATATTATTTTAGATGCAAAATGTAAGCATGTTTTTTTCTAAATTGGAATTAAGAATTGAAGACCGAACAAAATAAAGTAAAATAAAGGTTATGAGAAGCAATACAGTATGATGTGTCAATGAAGACTCATATTTTAACCTTTTACATCTGGTGCAAAGAGCCTAATGCTTTGGTGATTACTTGGGAAAAGGAAATTGATAGAAACACAATCGGGATTTATCTATATACAGCAAATCATTTACATATCATGATATGTTAATGCTCCTGTGCAGTGATATCAAATCAAATCAAATGTATTTATATAGCCCTTCGTACATCAGCTGATATCTCAAAGTGCTGTACAGAAACCCAGCCTAAAACCCCAAACAGCAAGCAATGCAGGTGTAGAAGCACGGTGGCTAGGAAAAACTCCCTAGAAAGGCCAAAACCTAGGAAGAAACCTAGACAGGAACCAGGCTATGTGGGGTGGCCAGTCCTCTTCTGGCTGTGCCGGGTGGAGATTATAACAAAACATGGTCAAGATGTTCAAATGTTCATAAATGACCAGCATGGTCGAATAATAATAAGGCAGAACAGTTGAAACTGGAGCAGCAGCACAGTCAGGTGGACTGGGGACAGCAAGGAGTCATCATGTCAGGTATTCCTGGGGCATGGTCCTAGGGCTCAGGTCCTCCGAGAGAGAGAAAGAAAGAGAGAATTAGAGAGAGCATATGTGGGATGGCCAGTCCTCTTCTGGCTGTGCCGGGTGGAGATTATAACAGAACATGGCCAAGATGTTCAAATGTTCATAAATGACCAGCATGGTCGAATAATATTAAGGCAGAACAGTTGAAACTGGAGCAGCAGCACAGCCAGGTGGACTGGGGACAGCAAGGAGTCATCATGTCAGGTAGTCCTGGGGCATGGTCCTAGGGCTCAGGTCCTCCGAGAGAGAGAAAGAGAGAAGGAGAGAATTAGAGAACGCACACCTAGATTCACACAGGACACCGAATAGGACAGGAGAAGTACTCCAGATATAACAAACTGACCCTAGCCCCCCGACACATAAACTACTACTGCAGCATAAATACTGGAGGCTGAGACAGGAGGGGTCAGGAGACACTGTGGCCCATTCCGAGGACACCCCCGGACAGGGCCAAACAGGAAGGATATAACCCCACCCACTTTGCCAAAGCACAGCCCCCACACCACTAGAGGGATATCTTCAACCACCAACTTACCATCCTGAGACAAGGCTGAGTATAGCCCACAAAGACCTCCGCCACGGCACAACCCAAGCAGGATGACCACATCAGTGACTCAACCCACTCAGGTGACGCACCCCCTCCAGGGACGGCATGAGAGAGCCCCAGTAAGCCAGTGACTCAGCCCCTGTAATAGGGTTAGAGGCAGAGAATCCCAGTGGAAAGAGGGGAACCGGCCAGGCAGAGACAGCAAGGGCGGTTCGTTGCTCCAGAGCCTTTCCGTTCACCCTCCCACTCCTGGGCCAGACTACACTCAATCATATGACCCACTGAAGAGATGAGTCTTCAGTAGAGACTTAAAGGTTGAGACCGAGTTTGCGTCTCTGACATGGGTAGGCAGACCGTTCCATAAAAATGGAGCTCTATAGGAGAAAGCCCTGCCTCCAGCTGTTTGCTTAGAAATTCTAGGGACAATTAGGAGGCCTGCGTCTTGTGACCGTAGCGTACGTGTAGGTATGTACGGCAGGACCAAATGAGAGAGATAGGTAGGAACAAGCCCATGTAATGCTTTGTAGGTTAGCAGTAAAACCTTGAAATCAGCCCTTGCTTTGACAGGAAGCCAGTGTAGAGAGGCTAGCACTGGAGTAATATGATCACATTTTTTGGTTCTAGTCAGGATTCTAGCAGCCGTATTTAGCACTAACTGAAGTTTATTTAGTGCTTTATCCGGGTAGCCGGAAAGTAGAGCATTGCAGTAGTCTAACCTAGAAGTGACAAAAGCATGGATTAATTTTTCTGCATCATTTTTGGACAGAAAGTTTCTGATTTTTGCAATGTTACGTAGATGGAAAAAAGCTGTCCTTGAAATGTTCTTGATATGTTCTTCAAAAGAGAGATCAGGGTCCAGAGTAACGCCGAGGTCCTTCACAGTTTTATTTGAGACGACTGTACAACCATTAAGATTAATTGTCAGATTCAACAGAAGATCTCTTTGTTTCTTGGGACCTAGAACAAGCATCTCTGTTTTGTCCGAGTTTAAAAGTAGAAAGTTTGCAGCCATCCACTTCCTTATGTCTGAAACACATTCTTCTAGCAAGGGCAATTTTGGGGCTTCACCATGTTTAATTGAAATGTACAGCTGTGTGTCATCCGCATAGCAGTGAAAGTTAACATTATGTTTTCGAATAACATCCCCAAGAGGTAAAATATATAGTGAAAACAATAGTGGTCCTAAAACGGAACCTTGAGGAACACCGAAATTTACAGTTGATTTGTCAGAGGACAAACTATTCACAGAGACAAACTGATATCTTTCCGACAGATAAGATCTAAACCAGGCCAGAACTTGTCCGTGTAGACCAATTTGGGTTTCCAATCTCTCCAAAAGAATGTGGTGATCGATGGTATCAAAAGCAGCACTAAGGTCTAGGAGCACGAGGACAGATGCAGAGCCTCGGTCCGATGCCATTAAAATGTCATTTACCACCTTCACAAGTGCCGTCTCAGTGCTATGATGGGGTCTAAAACCAGACTGAAGCATTTCGTATACATTGTTTGTCTTCAGGAAGGCAGTGAGTTGTTGCGCAACAGCCTTTTCTAAAATTTTTGAGAGGAATGGAAGATTCGATATAGGCCGATAGTTTTTTATATTTTCTGGGTCAAGGTTTGGCTTTTTCAAGAGAGGCTTTATTACTGCCACTTTTAGTGAGTTTGGTACACATCCGGTGGATAGAGAGCCGTTTATTATGTTCAACATAGGAGGGCCAAGCACAGGAAGCAGCTCTTTCAGTAGTTTAGTTGGAATAGGGTCCAGTATGCAGCTTGAAGGTTTAGAGGCCATGATTATTTTCATCATTGTGTCAAGAGATATAGTACTAAAACACTTGAGCGTCTCTCTTGATCCTAGGTCCTGGCAGAGTTGTGCAGACTCAGGACAACTGAGCTTTGAAGGAATACGCAGATTTAAGGAAGAGTCCGTAATTTGCTTTCTAATAATCATAATCTTTTCCTCAAAGAAGTTCATGAATTTATCACTGCTAAAGTGAAAGTCATCCTCTCTTGGGGAATGCTGCTTTTTTGTTAGCTTTGCGACAGTATCAAAAAGGAATTTCGGATTGTTCTTATTTTCCTCAATTAAGTTAGAAAAATAGGATGATCGAGCAGCAGTAAGGGCTCTTCGGTACTGCACAGTACTGTCTTTCCAAGCTAGTCGGAAGACTTCCAGTTTGGTGTGGCGCCATTTCCGTTCCAATTTTCTGGAAGCTTGCTTCAAAGCTCGGGTATTTTCTGTGTACCAGGGAGCTAGTTTCTTATGAGAAATGTTTTTAGTTTTTACGGGTGCAACTGCATCTAGGGTATTGCGCAAGGTTAAATTGAGTTCCTCAGTTAGGTGGTTAACTGATTTTTGTCCTCTGGTGTCCTTGGGTAGACAGAGGGAATCTGGAAGGACATCAAGGAATCTTTGTGTTGTCTGTGAATTTATAGCACGACTTTTGATGATCCTTGGTTGGGGTCTGAGCAGATTATTTGTTGCAATTGCAAACGTAATAAAATGGTGGTCCGATAGTCCAGGATTATGAGGAAAAACATTAACATCCACAACATTTATTCCATGGGACAAAACTAGGTCCAGCGTATGACTGTGACAGTGAGTGGGTCCAGAGACATGTTGGACAAAACCCACTGAGTCGATGATGGCTCCGAAAGCCTTTTGGAGTGGGTCTGTGGACTTTTCCATGTGAATATTAAAATCACCAAAGATTAGAATATTATCCGCTATGACTACAAGGTCCGATAGGAATTCAGGGAACTCAGTGAGGAACGCTGTATATGGCCCAGGAGGCCTGTAAACAGTAGCTATAAAAAGCGATTGAGTAGGCTGCATAGATTTCATGACTAGAAGCTCAAAAGACGAAAACGTCATTTTTTTTTTTGTAAAATGAAATTTGCTATCGTAAATGTTAGCAACACCTCCGCCTTTGCGGGATGCACGGGGGATATGGTCACTAGTGTAGCCAGGAGGTGAGGCCTCATTTAACACAGTAAATTCATCAGGCTTAAGCCATGTTTCAGTCAGGCCAATCACATCAAGATTATGATCAGTGATTAGTTCATTGACTATAATTGCCTTTGAAGTAAGGGATCTAACATTAAGTAGCCCTATTTTGAGATGTGAGGTATCATGATCTCTTTCAATAATGACAGGAATGGAGGTGGTCTTTATCCTAGTGAGATTGCTAAGGCGAACACCGCCATGTTTAGTTATGCCCAACCTAGGTCGAGGCACAGACACGGCCTCAATGGTGATAGCTGAGCTGACTACACTGACTGTGCTAGTGGCAGACTATGAATGTTTGAGATCGTGTCTTATACACAAAGTGTACAAGTTCCTGATACTGAGTTGCAACCCTCACTTTTGCCCTCAGAACCGCCTCAATTCGTCAGGGCATGGGCTCTACAAGGTGTCGAAAGCGTTCCACAGGGATGCTGGCCCATGTTGACTCCAATGTTTCCCACAGTTGTGTCAAGTTGGCTGGATGTCCTTTGGGTGGTGGACCATTCTTGATACACACGGGAAACTGTTGAGTGTGAAAAACCCAACAGAGTTGCAGTTCTTGACGCAAACCGGTGCCCCTGGCACCTACTACCATACCCTGTAACTCTTTTGTTTTGCCCATTCACCCTCTGAATGGCACCCTTACACCCTCTGAATGGCACCCTTACACCCTCTGAATGGCACCCTTACACCCTCTGAATGGCACCCTTACACCCTCTGAATGGCACCCTTACACCCTCTGAATGACACACTTACACCCTCTGAATGGCACCCTTACACAATCCATGTCTCAATTGTCTCAATGCTTAAAATTCCTTCATTAACCTGTTTCCTCCCCTTCATCTACACTGATTGAAGTGGATTTATCAAGTGACATCAATAAATGATCGTAGCTTTCACCTGGATTCACCTGGTCAGTCTATGTCATGGAAAGTGCATCTCAATGTTTTGTACACTCATTGTCTACTTAGCGTAGTTGCTCTATAACCACAGGTTCCATTTTGAACCGTGTGTTCTCAAGGTAACTAGTTTGTGTAGTCATGAACTACTTTCTCTTACTCATGGCCAGTTGTAACAGACTGCAGTGTCAGTGGCCTGACTGCGGTATTGACTTTTCCTCTGTAAAATACACCATCCTCATGGCAGGCAGCCTTGAAGACGATAAAACCCCACTCCAATCACCGCCCTCTTCTCTCTTGTCTCTAAAATGCATAATGTGATATGATAACAAAGATGGTTGCATGTCCTAGCTGGACCAATTTTGCATGTGATGTGTATTGACTGTTTTCTTCATTTATTATTTGCTTGACCTGTGTGTGTCATGCTTTTATGTCCTAAATGCCACACAAGCAGAAAATACAGTTGTTCGACTAGAAATGATTAGAAACAATTATAATCAAATTGAATTAAGATGATAACACTCCACCATTCCTCTCTCATCTCCACTTTTCTCTTCTCTTCCCTTCTCCATCTTCGACTACCTGTAATTTCTCTCTCTTCTCCTCTCCTCTCAGTTCCCCCTTATCTCCTCTCTCTTTTCATTTCCTTTCATTTCCAATCCTAATTAGCTATATTAATCAGGATGAAGAACATCCTAACCTCGTCTCCCAGATAGGGAGATCCATCAGGATCAGTGCCCTAAAATCCCTCTCACGTCTTCCCATCCCACATAGAGCATCAGGGACACTGAAATCTCATTCGCCTTGCTGTCCTCATTCATTAAGTGCAGAGGATAAGAGGCACGGTTTTCCAGCGACAGGCAGGCAGGCATTCCGATGGAATTCCGTGACTTTATTATCACTGCTTGGCTAAAGCCATGAAGGGAATTACAGTGGAGAGGATTGACCTGGAGTCTATGGATTGTGTTTAGGGAATTTACGGTAGGGATTGGGAATGAATCTACATTATGGATGCTACACAACGCATTACATAACGTGTCTTAATAGGGCATTGGGCCACCACTAGTCTCACGTTGCCATACCTACAAAATCAAATTGTTGTCACGCCACCCTTGGAAGTAATTCTGTATTGCAATAACAGTTTATTTATCCGCTGGCTCCAAGCGGTAACGTTTTGATTGGGTGCTACATTTCAAGAACTCTCCCCAACATGCCCGTTGGTGCTATGTGTTAGTTCGTCACTGTTTTCAGACTGAGAAGGACACATTTTGCAGTTGTTTCGTATGCTAGTTTGCAACTTTGCAGAAAAAATGGAAGAGAACATGGAGGAAAAAAACATTCTGTTTTGCCAGAAGTGTGCTCTGTACACAAAATTGACATAAATCAAGATATTTTAATGGGGTTTTAATGTGCGATTTCCCGGCCATTCTCACACACTTGCACCTACGACACAAATCTAGTGAGCACCATTGGGGCTCCGCTCAAGCAAGGCATTTGATTGGTTTGACATGTTGCAAGGCATCACAGATTTACACCTGGTTGCCACCCCTATTTAGCAATTTTCTTGCCATGAACTTCTCCAGGCTTCCTAGGCCACCACAAGCCGCCAGAACAGCTTCAATGCGCCTTGGTATAGATTCTGCAAGTGTCTGGGACTCTGAAAGAGGGGTGCGCCACATAATTCTTCAACTAAATTCCATTTGGTGTTTTTGTTGATGGTGGTGGAAAACACTGTCTCAGGCGTCGCTCCAGAATCTCCCATAAGTGTTCAGTTGTGTTGAGATCTGGTAACTGACACACACACACACAGACACACACACCCTTTAAACCCTCTTTCAAAGTCACTGAGATCTCTTCTTCTTCTTCAGCCATGGTAGACAAAATAAGGACCCTAAGCATGCTTGCCTAATTAACTCAGGAATCACACCTGTGTGGATGCATCTGCTGTTT
The DNA here is from genome assembly GCF_045791955.1 of Oncorhynchus clarkii lewisi. Classification (NCBI taxonomy): domain Eukaryota; kingdom Metazoa; phylum Chordata; class Actinopteri; order Salmoniformes; family Salmonidae; genus Oncorhynchus; species Oncorhynchus clarkii. The sequence continues at coordinate 3,399,365 of NC_092168.1, read as the reverse complement.
CCTTTATTTTGGCAGTTACCTGTAAATATATAGAGGTTTATTTTTTTCATTGGTTCATTTCATCTTGTAGGCTACACATTCACAGCTAAAAGTTGGATTGCAGTGTAGGTCTACACTCATGGTGGAGACTGGTGCTTCTGGCAACCCACTGGATGAATTGATAATGATTGATGTCAGATGATGGTCAGGCAGTGGGGTGGCTAGTTTGTGGCTAGTTTGTGGACTTGATCTGCACAATTTGCTCTCTGCTCTCGTCGTTGGCTTTCACTTGCTCTCTCTCTCTCTCCCCCTCTGTCTTGCTCTCTCTCTCTCTCCCTCTGTCTTGCTCTCTCTCTCTCTCTCTCCCCCTCTGTCTTGCTCTCTCTCTCTCCACCTCTGTCTTACTCTCTCTCTCTCCCCCTCTGTCTTGCTCTCTCTCTCCCCCTCTGTCTTGCTCTCTCTCTCTCCCCCTCTGTCTTGCTCTCTCTCTCTCTCTCTCTCTCTCTCTCTTGCTCTCTCTCTCTCTCTCTCTCCCCCTGTCTTGCTCTCTCTCTCTCCCCCTCTGTCTTGCTCTCTCTCTCTCTCCCCCTCTGTCTTGCTCTCTCTCTCTCCCCCTCTGTCTTACACTCTCTCTCTCTCCCCGTCTGTCTTGCTCTCTCTCTCTCCCCCTCTGTCTTGCTCTCTCTCTCTCCCCCTTTGTCTTGCTCTCTCTCTCTCCCCCTCTGTCTTGCTCTCTTTCTCTCCCCCTCTGTCTTGCTCTCTCTCTCTCCCCCTCTGTCTTGCTCTCTCTCTCTCTCTCCCCCTCTGTCTTGCTCTCTTTCTTCCTCCTCTGTCTTGCTCTCTCTCTCTCCCCCTCTGTCTTGCTCTCTCTCTCCCCCCCTCTGTCTTGCTCTCTCTCTCTCCCCCTCTGTCTTGCTCTCTCTCTCTCTCCCCCTCTGTATTGCTCTCTCTCTCTCTCCCCCTCTGTCTTGCTCTCTCTCTCTCCCCCTCTGTCTTGCTCTCTCTCTCTCTCCCCCTCTGTCTTGGTCTCTCTCTCTCTCTCCCCCTCTGTCTTGCTCTCTCTCTCTCCCCCTCTGTCTTGCTCTCTCTCTCTCCCCCTCTGTCTTGCTCTCTCTCTCTCCCCCTCTGTCTTGCTCTCTCTCTCTCCCCCTCTGTCTTGCTCTCTCTCTCTCCCCCTCTGTCTTGCTCTCTCTCTCTCCCCCTCTGTCTTGCTCTCTCTCTCTCCCCCTCTGTCTTGCTCTCTCTCTCTCCACCTCTGTCTTGCTCTCTCTCTCTCCCCCTCTGTCTTGCTCTCTCTCTCTCCCCCTCTGTCTTGCTCTCTCTCTCTCTCCCCCTCTGTCTTGCTCTCTCTCTCTCTCCCCCTCTGTCTTGCTCTCTCTCTCTCCCCCTCTGTCTTGCTCTCTCTCTCTCCCCCTCTGTCTTGCTCTCTCTCTCTCTCCCCTCTGTCTTGCTCTCTCTCTCTCCCCCTCTGTCTTGCTCTCTCTCTCCCCCTCTGTCTTGCTCTCTCTCTCTCCACCTCTGTCTTGCTCTCTCTCTCTCCCCCTCTGTCTTGCTCTCTCTCTCCACCTCTGTCTTGCTCTCTCAATCCATCTTTCCTTATATCTGATTCTCCCGCCGACCCTTTATCAACATATATATTTTTGATAACGCTTTAGTCTTAAAAAAGCAACATAGAATGTGATGTGAAATGCTTAAACACGTTGAGTGGGAATCTTCTTATGAGCTCCTTCGACAAAAACCTTCAATACAAACAAATACGTTAAACCTTGTACACTGACTGTGACAAACATGAGGAGCACCTTCCTAATATTCAGTTGCAGCCCTTTTTGCCCTCAGAACAGCCTCAATTCTTCGGGGCGTGGACTCTACAAGGTGTCAAAAGCGTTCCACAGGGACTCCAATGCTTCCCACAGTTGTGTCAAGTTGGCTGGATGTCCTGTGGGTGGTGGACCATTCTTGATACACACGGGATACTGTTGAGTGTGAAAAACCCAGCAACGTTCCAGTTCTTGACAAAAACCAGTGCACCTGGCACCTACTACCAAACCCTGTTCAAAGGCATTTAAATATTTTGTCTTGCCCATTCACCCTCTGAATGTCAAACATACACAATACATGTCTCAATTGTCTCAATGCTTAAAAATCCTTATTTTACCTGTCAACTCCCCTTCATCTACACTGATTGAAGTGGATGTCACAAGCAGAGCAGGTGTTCTTAATGTTTTGTGTACGCAGTGTATATATTGGTGTGCAAAATAAACATGCCCTTGCCATCCAACCAGCCACACACTCACTCACACTCAGATCTCTTGCTGTTCTCTTGCTGTTCTCTGATGTGTGAATTACTCGTATATTCACAGCTAGCGAAAACACACCTCATCCCCCCACCTCCTCCTCCTATTTTATCTCTTTTTCATCCTCTCCTGAAAGCAAGTTACAGTTGAAATTGGACGTTTACATAGACCTTAGCCAAATACATTTAAACTCAGTTTTTCACTATTCATGACATTTTATCAGAGTAAAAATCCCCTGTCTTAGGTCAGTTAGGATCATCACTTTATTTTAAGAATGTGAAATGTCCATATAATGGTAGTAATGGTAATTATTTATTTCAGCTTTTATTTCTTTCATCACATTCCCAGTGGGTCAGAAGTTTACATACACTCAATTAGTATTTGTTAGCATTTCCTTTAAATTGATTAAATTGGGTCAAACTTTTCCGGAAGCCTTCCACAAGCTTCCCACAATAAGTTGGGTGAATTTTGGCCCATTCCTCCTGACAGAGATGGTGTAACTGAGTCAGGTTTGTAAGCCTCCTTGCTCGCACACGCCTTTTCCGTTCTGCCCACTCATTTTCTATAGGATTGAGGTCAGGGCTTTGTGATGGCCACAACTTTTGCCACAACTTTGGAAGTATGCTTGGGGTCATTGTCCATTTGGAAGACCCATTTGTGACCAAGCTTTAACTTCCTGACTGATGTCTTGAGATGTTGCTTCAATATATCCACATTATTTTCCTACCTCATGATGCCATCTATTTTGTGAAGTGCACAAGTCCCTCCTGCAATAAATCACCCCCACAACATGATGCTTCCACCCCCGTGCTTCACGGTTGGGATGGTGTTCTTCGGCCTGCAAATATCCCCCTTTTCCCTCCAAACATAACGATGGTCGTTATGGCCAAACAGTTCTATTTTTTTTCATCAGACCAGAGGACATTTCTCCAAGAAGTACGATATTTTTCCCCATGTGCAGTTGCAAACCATAGTCTGGCTTTTTTATGGCGGTTTTGGAGCAGTGGCTTCTTCCTTGCTGAGCGTCCTTTCAGGTTATGTCGATATAGGACTCATTTCACTCTGGATATACAGTGGGGGAAAAGGATCTTTAATGAATTCATTTGCAAATTATGGTGGAAAATAAGTATTTGGTCAATAATAATAATAATAATAATAAGGTAAAACGTTTTCTGTAAGTCTTCACAAGGTTTTCACACACTGTTGCTGGTATTTTGGCCCATTCCTCCATGCAGATCTCCTCTAGAGCAGTGATGTTTTGGGGCTGTTGCTGAGCAACACGGACTTTCAACTCCCTCCAAAGATTTTCTATGGGGTTGAGATTTGGAGACTTGCTAGGCCACTCCAGGACCTTGAAATGCTTCTTACGAAGCCACTCCTTCGTTGCCCGGGCGGTGTGTTTGGGATCATTGTCATGCTGAAAGACCCAGCCACGTTTCATCTTCAATGCCCTTGCTGATGGAAGGAGGTTTTCACTCAAAATCTCACGATACATAGCCCCATTCATTCTTTCCTTTACACGGATCAGTCATCCTGGTCCCTTTGCAGAAAAACAGCCCCAAAGCATAATGTTTCCACCCCCATGCTTCACAGTAGGTATGGTGTTCTTTGGATGCAACTCAGCATTCTTTGTCCTCCAAACACGACAAGTTGAGTTTTTACCAAAAAGTTATATTTTGGTTTCATCTGACATATGACATTCTCCCAATCTTCTTCTGGATCATCCAAATTCTCTCTAGCAAATTTCAGACGGGCCTGGACATGTACTGGCTTAAGCAGGGGGACACGTCTGGCACTGCAGGATTTGAGTCCCTGACGGCGTAGTGTGTTACTGATGGTAGGCTTTGTTACTTTGGTCCCAGCTCTCTGCAGGTCATTCACTAGGTCCCCCCATGTGGTTCTGGGATTTTTGCGTGATCATTTTGACCCCACGGGGTGAGATCTTGCATGGAGCCCCAGATCGAGGGAGATTATCAGTGGTCTTGTATGTTTTCCATTTCCTAATAATTGCTCCCACAGTTGATTTCTTAAAACCAAGCTGCTTACCTTTTGCAGAGTCAGTCTTCCCAGCCTGGTGCAGGTCTACAATTTTGTTTCCGGTGTCCTTTGACAGCTCTTTGGTCTTGGCCATAGTGGAGTTTGGAGTGTGACTGTTTGAGATTTTGGACAGGTGTCTTTTATACTGATAACAAGTTCAAACAGGTGCCATTAATACAGGTAACAAGTGGAGGACAGAGGAGCCTCTTAAATAATAAGTTACAGGTCTGTGAGAGCCAGATATCTTGCTTGTTTGTAGGTGACCAAATACTTATTTTCCACCATAATTTGCAAATAAATTCATAAAAAATCCCACAATGTTTTTTTATTGATTTCTTTTCTCATTTTGTCTGTCATATTTGAAGTGTACCTATGATGAAAATTACAGGCCTCTTTCATCTTTTTAAGTGGGAGAACTTGCACAATTGGTGGCTGACTAAATACTTTTTTGCCCCACTGTAGATACTTTTGTACCTGTTTCCTCCAGCATCATCACAAAGTCCTTTGATGCTGTTCTGGGATTGATTTGCACTTTTCGCACCAAAGGACGTTCATCTTTAGGAGACAGGCCGCGTCTCCTTCCTGAGCGGTATGACGGCTGCGTGGTCCCATGGTGTTTATACTTGCATACTATTGTTTGTACAGATGAACGTGGTACCTTCAGGCGTTTGGAAATTGCTCCCAAGGATGAACCAGACTTGTTTAGGTCTACAATTTTGTTTCTTAGGTCTTGGTTGATTTCTTTTGATTTTCCCATGATGTCAAGCAAAGAGGCAGTGATTTTAAAGGTAGGCCTTGAAATACATCCACAGGTACACCTCCAATCAACTCAAATGATGTCAATTAGCCTATCAGAAGCTTCTAAAGCCTTGACATCATTTTCTGGAATTTTCCAAGCTGTTTAAAAGCACAGTCAACTTAGTATATGTAAACTTCTGACCCACTGGAATTGTGATACAGTGAATTATAAGTGAAATAATCTGTCTGTAAACAATTGTTGGAAAAATTACTTGTGTGATGCACCAAGTAGATGTCCTAACTGACTTTCCAAAACTATAGTTTGTTAACAAGAAATTTGTGGAGTGGTTGAATAATGAGTTTTAATGACTCAAACCTATGTGTTTGTAAACTTCCAATTTCAACTGTGCATCTATTCCTGCCATTCACTGCACACTGTCTCTCGTTCTGAGTGTGGGAGCTCATGATCCACCTTTTCCCTCCATCAGGTGTATTTGATGATAGTGCACTTACAATCCCAGCCAATGCCTAGGAGATTGTATTCAAGCAATGGGAGAGTGTACTATTAGCGAGCAAGATTTTAAAATGTAATGGGAAATTCTGTGAAACCTGTCTTTTTTTAAGTGTCCTTTCAACCTCTAGCGAAGCTCTTTTCTCCTCTAGTTTTAGCACGACTTCAGGTTCATGAAATCCGAGTAATGAATAATTCTTCCTCCCCTTTCACCATAATGAATCAATTATCAACACAACGACAGAGATTACGCAATTTGATGCTAAGCAGAATTCTATTTTTTGACAAATAAGAGGAATGAAAGAGTGAGTCTGGTAGGCTTTCAGATAGAGCCGGAAGGCCTTTTGAGCATCCCTGGTTTTGAATCATTTTATTTTGTGTGAGAAATATTCGGCGAACAAAGTATGAGAGAATACAGATAGCATCAGAGTGACTGAGCTGCCTGGCACAAAGGACTCACCACAAAATAAAAGGAAGTTCAATCATCTCTTCCCTTTTCAATCTAGTACCTTTGTATCTAGGGCAATAAACTCCGTCTAATTTCTTCTCTTCTGTTGGGAGAGGGATGAGAGAGTTCTCCAGAATAATGAGAAGACGAGGGGGGATTTCTGTTTCTCTATCATGGCTCGCAAAACGGGGACATGTAGAAATAGGATTTATTGTATTCTCCAGATAACTGTAATGGAACTGTTTATGCAAACAGCGAACCAGACACATTTTAAACATGTACATGTTATTACTCCCAAAAGACTATTACAACCCCTGACAAGCCTGGGGCAGTGTTGCATTGTTTTACTTCTATTGGTCGTTGTGAAATGTTTGCGTTAGCAAACCTAAGTGGCTGGTGTTGAGTTTGCTCATAAGTCTCATACTTTCCTGTGTAAAGGTTATTTTCATAGCCTGTTGGTTTTCTTTAGAGATTGTCCTCTCCTTCAATTCACTGTTCAGTCAGACTGCGGGCGTTGTCTTCATCTGACGCCTGCACTTGTTTGTTTGTGGCACCTTTTTACAATTCTCAAATTTACTTGCCACATCAAGGAAGTGACCCTGTCGAAATGAGATCCTTCAGAAGACCAATCTCACGCAGTATTGTGGTGGAGCTGAGTGCAGAGTGGCTTTTTTTTGGTATCATAAAGCTTAAAACGGAGACCGCGGAAGGCACCTGTTTCGTTTCAGTGCTCGATTTAGGCCAAACATGAAAGGTTGGAGGTGATGCATGGACAAACTTAGATTGCATCAATATGAATTTAAAAAATAAAGAAAAAAACTATGGGTAACTTAGGACTGGGTGTGTTTGGGGAGGAATAGAGAGCAGCATCTTATACAAGAGTCAGTAGCGTGAAACAGAGTGTTTCTTTGCAAGGATGCTGGAGACGAGTCCCTAGTGCTTTGGGTGTTTTTTATTTTGGCTCAAACTTTCCTATTTATCATTTTTGTCTTGTTCTATCTGGTCCATGCTGCTCTCAAAGTTTCTCTCATTCTTCTCTGCAGATCCTCTCAACCTCTGCCAGGTTGGATGGGGAGCATCGCTGCACAGCTATTTTCAGGTCTCTCCAGAGAAGTTCGATCAGGTTCAAGTCCAGGCTCTGCCTGGGCCACTCAAGGACATTGTCTTGGCTGTGTGCTTACAATCGTTGTTCTGTTGGAAGGGGAACCTTCGCCCCAGTATGAGGTCCTGAGCGGTCTGGAGCATATTTTCATCAAGGATCTCTCTGTACTTTTCTCAGCTTATCTTTCCCTTGATCCTGACTAGTCTCCCAGTCCTTGCCGCTGAAAAACATCCCCAAAGCATGATCTTGCAACCACTATGCTTCACCATAGGCATAGTGCCAGGTTTCTTCCAGATGTGATGCTTGGCATTCAGGCCAAAGAGTTCAATCTTGGTTTCATAAGATGAGAGAATCTTGTTTCTCATGATATGAGAGTCTTTAGGTGCCTTTTGGCTAACTCCAAGCGGGCTGTTATGTGTCTTTTACTGAGGAGTTGCTTCCGTCTGGCCACTCTTCCATAAAGGTCTGATTGGTGGAGTGCTGCAGAGATCTTTGTCCTTCTGGAAGGTTTTCCCATCTCCACAGAGGAACTCTGGAGCTCTGTCAGATTGACCATCGGGTTCTTGGTCACCTAACTGACCAAAGCCTTTCTCCCCCGATTGCTCAGTTTAGCCAGCGGGCCAGCTCTAAGAAAGAGTCTTGGTGCTTCCAAACTTCTTCCATTTAAGAATGATGGAGGCCACTGTTTTCATGGAGACCTTCATTGCTTCCCCAGATCTGTGCCTCGACACAGTCCTGTCTCGGAGCTCTACGGACAATTACTTCGACCTCATGACTTGGTTTTTGCTCTGATAAACTGACCTTATATAGACATGTCTGTGCCTTTCCAAATAATGTCCAATCAATTGAATTTACCACAGGTGGACTCCAATTAAGTTGTAGAAACAGGATTTTTTTTCCCACCTTTATTTAACCAGGTAGGCCAGTTGAGAACAAGTTCTCATTTATTTACAACTGCGACCTGGCCAAGATTAAGCAAAGCAGTGCGACAAAAACAACAACACATAGTTACACAGAAACAACACAAAATAAAAGAAAAATATAAAGATCTATGTACAGTGTGTGCAAATGTAGAAGAGTAGGGAAGTAAGGCAATAAATAGGCCCTAGAGGCGAAAATAATTACAATTTAGGATTAGTACTGGAGTGATAGATGTGTAGATGATGATGTTCAAGTAGAGATACTGGGGTGCAAAAGAGAAAAAGGGTAAGTAATAATATGGGATGAGGTCGTCGAGTAGTTGGGTGTGCTATTTACAGATTGGCTGTGTACAGGTACAGTGACCGGTAAGCTGCTCTTACAGCTGATGCTTAAAGCTAGAGAGGGAGATATAAGACTCAGCTTCAGAGATTTTTGCAATTCGTTCCAGTCACTGGCAGCAGAGAACTGGAAGGAAAGGCGGCCAAACTAAGTGTTGACTTTGGAGATGACCAGTGCAATATAACTGCTGGAGCGCGTGCTACGAGTGGGTGTTGCTATGGTGACCAGTGAGCTGAGATAAGGTGGGGCTTTACCTAGCAAAGACTTATAGATGACCTGGAGCCAGTGGATTTGGCAACCAATATATATTGAGGGCCAGCCAACGAGAGCATACAGGTCGCAGTGGTGGGTAGTATATGGGGCTTTGGTGATAAAACGGATGGCACTGTGATAGACTGTATCCAGTTTGTTAGAGTGTTGGGTGCTATTTTGTAAAGGACATCGCTGAAGTCAAAGATCGGTAGGATAGTCAGTTATACGAAGGTATGTTTGGCAGCATGAGTGAAGGATGCTTTGTTGCGAAATAGTAAGCTGATTCTAGATTTCATTTTGGATTGGAGATGCTTAATGTGAGTCTGGAAGGGGAGTTTACAGTCTAACCAGACAACTAGGTATTTGTAGTTGTCATTGTCTAGGTATTTTTTTGTTGTCAGGGGTCAGGATGCACCTGAGCTGAATTTTGAGTCTTGTAGCAAAGGACCTGAATACTTATGGGTTATTGTATGTAGATTGATGTGGTAAAAAATGTATTGAATCCATTTTAGAATAAGTATGTAAGGGGTCTGAATACTTTCTGAATGCATTGTAATATCTAAAAGAAGTAAAATCAGATCATATCATGGACATGACATTCACCTAGAAGGTTGTACTGTAGGTCATTTTCTTTACCTATCTTTAGAAGATATCATATAAAATAACTTTTCAAATCCCCTCATAAAAGATAATGATATTGAAATATGTCCCTTCTGTTTTCTCACTAGAATGACTCAAATGCATCCAAGTTATGATCTGATTTTCCTTTGATTTTAGAATCCACAGACTCACCATGGACAGCCGAATCTGACACAGTGGCCAGAAATATACAGTCAAACTGAATGTCCAGTCAAACTGAATAGGACCAAAATCTGACACAGTGACCAGAAATATCCAGTCAAATTGAACAGGACCACAATCTGACACAGTGACCAGAAATATCCAGTCAAACTGAATAGGACCACAATCTGACACAGTGGCCAGAAATATCCAGTCAAACTGAATAGGACCACAATCTGACACAGTGACCAGAAATATCCAGTCAAACTGAATAGGACCACAATCTGACACAGTGACCAGAAATATCCAGTCAAACGAATAGGACCACAATCTGACACAGTGGCCAGAAATATCCAGTCAAACTGAATAGGACCACAATCTGACACAGTGACCAGAAATATCCTGTCAAACTGAATAGGACCACAATCTGACACAGTGGCCAGAAATATCCAGTCAAACAGAATAGGACCACAATCTGACACAGTGACCAGAAATATCCAGTCAAACTGAATAGGACCACAATCTGACACAGTGACCAGAAATATCCAGTCAAACTGAACAGGACCACAATCTGACACAGTGGCCAGAAATATCCAGTCAAACTGAATAGGACCACAATCTGACACAGTGACCAGAAATATCCAGTCAAACTGAATAGGACCACAATCTGACACAGTGACCAGAAATATCCAGTCAAACTGAATAGGACCACAATCTGACACAGTGGCCAGAAATATCCAGTCAAACTGAATAGGACCACAATCTGACACAGTGGCCAGAAATATCCAGTCAAACAGAATAGGACCACAATCTGACACAGTGACCAGAAATATCCAGTCAAACTGAATATGACCACAATCTGACACAGTGACCAGAAATATCCAGTCAAACTGAATAGGACCACAATCTGACACAGTGACCAGAAATATCCTGTCAAACTGAATAGGACCACAATCTGACACAGTACACAGACACATAACACAAAAAAAGGGAATGGCCTACACTAGCCAGAAACATTTGTCAGCAGTTTAAGTCAAGGCAGGATTCCCTACAATTCTAACATGACAGCAAGCAGTGGCCAGTACATAAGTTTGAACACAAGAATTGTAGTGAAAAAGAAACTCTAACTAAATAGATACCATTGAATAGAACAGTTGTAGTACTATTTTGCAGTCTGCACTTGTAGCACTAGCCTTTTACAGCCTAGGAAGACACTGTGTGTGTGTGTGTGTGTGTGTGTGTGTGTGTGTGTGTGTGTGTGTGTGTGTGTGTGTGTGTGTGTGTGTGTGTGTGGACGTGTTTAACTATACTTGTGGGGACCAGAAGTCCCCACAAGAATAGTAAACCAACAAATATTTGAGCAACTGGGGACACAAATGCTGTACTCAGATAACAGCGCCCCCTGACTTCACATACCTGCACATCACCCAGAGGTGAAGAGGAAATATAGGTGCAGGTCATTATAGGACCATGTTCACAGACTTCTGCAGGTGCTTAATTACATAACTAATTTCTGCCACAGTGGACAGTCAGACAGTCAGCTCTCTCCTATCTCTAATGTAGTGTCAGTGTCAGGCAGGTCGGCGTCCACAAGGGCTAGTGGGTGACCAGCTTCGTGCAATAACCCTCTAGGAGATGCACATTGTTGCCCTCAAGTAACAGAACCCCCCCCCACATGTAATACATTTTCCCCCTACACATGACAATATGTGATGGCATGTCTGTAAACAATCGAATGAGGTGCAGAAGTTGTTATGATGAATCATTTGGGGGAGGGACCTTCTTTCAGGAAGCAGAGCGCACACGAAAGCATGGTGTGAGCGAAGGGTAAGATACTGTGCATTTCATTCTTTTGCAAGTTTAAACAATAAAACATATGAAATGTACTTGTGTAGGAACCTCTAAAGAACCGTATTTGATAGGTTTTGAAAATATTTCATTTGAATATATATCTTTGTTGCCTCAGGGCAACATTGTGCTGTTAGGCTACTTTTCAGGGCAATATCATACTCATGAAAGGAATGTAATTTGATGTAAAAAGATGGCCTTGGTCAATGTTTTTGCCAACATATTCTCTGACATTCACAGGCAATGAACACAGGGACATTCTATGGGCGAAAGGAGCCTAATCGAGCAGTTAGGATCATTCTCCCTGATAGTGAGCTTGAGGATTTTTTTATTTAACCTTTATTTAACTAGGCAAGTCAGTTAAGAAAAAAATCTTATTTGCAATGACAGCCGACCCCAGCCAAACCCAGATGACGCTGGGCCAATTGTGGGACTCCACAATTACAAACCTTATGGGACTCCAAATTACAACTGAATGTGATACAGCCTGGATTTGAACCAGGGACTGTAGTGATGCATTTTGTACTGAGATGCAGTGCCTTAGACCGCTGTGCCACTCGGGAGCCCTGAGGACAGTGACAACAAGGAAGAATGAACCCCAGAATCAGGTTGAGGCAGTGAAATACTAGTTTATGGACAGCTTGTATGTTATTATGTAAAGAGTGCTTGGGAAATTGTATTAATTTTCAACTTCATGTTCATTATCTCCAGCACCACCCCAACATCAACAGATGTGAAAATGGCGCGGTTCGGTTTTGTAGTATAAACGATAGAGGAAGATAAGTGTTTCTACCCTTATTGCACAGCGCTGCCCTGAGACAACAACATTTCTTCTGGTTGTAGGGGGTAAAAATGATTTATACATTATCAGAAAGCCTAAATTGTCCCAAGAAATAGGATGGAATCTTTTTTTTGTACGACAAGACAAAATGTGTGCTGTAGAAGTAATGAACAACAAGGTCAGAGGAAACCATCAGAGCTGGCCTGGCACACCGCTAGCAGGGGGCAAGACAGGGCTAAGAATATACTTTGGCTCTCAGCCACATTATTGCACTGTTATTATTAACAATGGGCCAACCTGTGTTATTATTAGTAATGGACCAATTTGTAAGGACAGACTGAGAACTCAAACTTAGTGGAGTTGTATGGTTAGCATGCCTTTAGACAAGATTTCATTGTGATTAAAACAGGGTTTAATGAAGTTATTATGGTCTATTCATTTCATGTCTCCTCCTCCATTCCTCTCTCGTTCCTTTATTCTTCTGTTTATTCTAGATAATTATCCGTGTGCAGCTGTTTTCTGAGTCACTGGTTTACAAGACACTTATTTATGACTTACAGTAAAGCAGAGCTGTGAGACTGTGTGTGTGTCCCAAACGGCGGCCTATTCCCGATATGGTGCACTACTTTCGACCAAAGCACTATGGGCCCTGGCCAAAGGGAGTACACTAGGGAATATGGTGCCATTTAGAATTCAGCCACTGCATGTGCTAGGAGGAATAGTAAGGATGTGTGATGGATAGTGGAGAGAGGAGAGGGATATTGTACAATCCCATAGCACACTCAGATCAACAGATAAAATGGCGGATAAAGAGGATATTGTCCTTTACAAAAGTAGATTTTCCAAATTCCCTTCTCTCAGAGCCTTTTGTCGTGAGCCTTGGTAGTCATGTCACGTTCTGACCTTTATTTCCTTTGTTTTGTCTTTATTTAGTATGGTCAGGGCGTGAGTTGGGGTGGGCAGTCTATGTTTGTGTTTCTATGTTTTTTCTATTTCTGTGTTTGGCCTGATATGGTTCTCAATCAGAGGCAGCTGTTTATCGTTGTCCCTGATTGAGAACCATATTTAGGTAGCCTGGGTTTCACTGTTGGTTTGTGGGTGTTTGTTTCCGTGTGTGTGTTTGTCACCACACGGTACTGTTTCGGTTTGGTTATTTCACGTATTTGTTTATTGTTTTTGTATTTCATAGTGTTCAGTGCTTTTCTTATTAAAATCGTCATGAACACTTACCATGCCGCATCTTGGTCCGATCCTCAGACGAAGAGGAGGAAATCTGCCGTTACAAGTCAATGCTGTGTGAACACTGAAACAGCCTGTGTCTTATGCTGGACCTAGAAGGGACAAACATATGATCATAAATATGACCAAGATTTGGGTTTATATTATTTAAACCCCAAACTACGAATTTAAATTCACTTAATTTACAAAACACCAATTATTCTCTTGACATTGAGATTGTTTGAAATTGACTTATCTTTTCACCATGATGTCCGTAGGGTCTCGTGGCTTGGTACCTCCTGAAGGGTTTCCTTGGCACTATTGATCCCCAATCCTTCTCTGCCCCCTGTGGACAACCCAGCAATGATGGAGGCCATCCCTCCATTGATCTGTCAACCAGGGCTCAGACATTGTGGTTAGCATAAACCTTGAGGCATTTGGGACTATTAATGCAACAGGCTCTCACAGTCTCACTGCAGAATTAGACATTTATTCACGTTTATCCAAATGTCAAATTTCAAAGTTGTTCCAGACGTCAAATTTCGAAGTGATTTTGACACCCTGTGTTGACTCAACTCAGTATCGCTTCGTTTCTCCAAATGTAAATTTTAAAAGTTTTGGATTTGGTTTAAAACATTAAGTTTGAGGCACTCATTCCAAATGGTTAAGGAACAGGTGTCAAACTCATTGCACAAAGGGCTGAGTGTCTGGATTTTCACTCCTCCCTTGGCATTGATTGATGAATTAAGGTCACTAATTAGCAAAGAACTCCCCATGCATGGTTGTCTCGGGCTTAATTCAAAGGAAAAAACAAAAACCTGCAGACACTAGGCCCTCCATGGAATGAGTTTGACACCCCAGGGTTAAGGTAAGGGATTGAACATGCAATCTTCATGGAAAAAATAAAAAACGAGTGTCAACCACTGGGATCAAACACGCAACTTTCTGAACCAAGGTCATAATTATTATTATTTTTTAAATAAATGTGTCCGGCTGTAACGGCTGTCGTCGGGAGAAAGAGAGGACCAAGGTGCAGCGTGGTAAGTATTCATTGTAATTTAATAAAGATTGAATACTTAAACAAAAACAATACACGACAAACGAACAGTCCTGAACAGTGCAACAAAACACAGAACAGAAAATAACAACCCACAACCCATAGTGGGAAAACAGGCTGCCTAAGTATGATTCTCAATCAGGGACAATAATTGACAGCTGCCTCTGATTGAGAACCATACAAACTCAAAAACCAACATAGAAAAACAAACAGACTGCCCACCCAACTCACGCCCTGACCATACTGAAACAAATATATAATAATAGAACTAAGGTCAGAATGTGACAGTACCACCCCCCCCAAAGGTGCGGACTCCGGGCCGCAAAACCTGAACCTATAGGGGAGGGTCTGGGTGGGTGTCTATCCGGGGTGGCGGCTCTGGCGCGGGACGTGGATCCCACTTCACCATAGTGATTGTCCGCCACCATAGTCCTTGTCCGCAGCGCTGGAGTGAAGGACGACTCCGGCAGCGCCGGACAGGCGGGAGCACCTGTAGGGAGGAGACAGAGAGAGAGCCTGGTGCATGGGGCTGCCACTGGAGGGCTGGTGTGTGGAGGCGGCACCGGACACACAGGGCCGTGGAGGCGCACTGGAGGTCTCAAACTAATGGCCTGCACAACCCGTCCTGGCTGGATGGTGACTCTAGCCCGGCACGTGTGGGGCGCAGGCACAGGACGCACTGGGCTGTGCAGACACACGGGAGACACAGTGCGCAGCGCCGGCACAGGATATCCTGGCCCGAGGAGATGCACTGGCTGTCTGGAGAGCAGGGCTGGCACCATCTGCCCTGGCTGGATCCTCACCCTAGCCCGGCAGATGCGGGGAGCCGGGATGTAGCGCACCGGGCTAAGCACGCGTACTGGGGACACCGTGCGCTCCACCGCATAACATGGTGCCTAAGCACGGCTTGGAGAGCTGTAGCGCTGAGCTGGCACAGGACGCGAAGGGCTAGGGAGGCGCACAGGAGGCCTGGTGCGTGGGGCTGGCACAGTCTTCACCAGATGGCTAGCACACACCTCAGGACGAGTATGGAGAGCTGACTCAGGTGACATCAAATCCCAGACACGCTCCGTCGGGCGGATGTCGTGCCTCATGCACCAACACAGCAACTCCCTCATTACTCTCTCCTCCAATCTCCCCATTAACTCCTTCACTGTCTCTGCTTCGCTCCCTTCGCTCACCTCCAATTCCGCCCTGACCGGCTCTGGTTCCATCCTTGGCTCCTTACGGTAAGCACGGGGAGTTGACTCAGGTCTGACTCCTGACTCCAATACATTTTTGGGGCTGCCTCTCGGGCTTCCTTGCCAGCCGTGTTCCCTGGTATCGCTGGTTCCCTTTTCCTGGCTGCCTCCACCTGTTCCCATGGGAGGAGATCCCTTCCAGCCAGGACCTCCTCCCATGTGTAGGATCCCTTGCCGTTCAAGATGTCCTCCCATGTCCATTCCTCCTTTTCACCACGCTGCTTGGTCCTTTGGTGGTGGGTAGTTCTGTAACGGCTGTCAACGGGAGAAAGAGAGGACCAAGGTGCAGCGTGGTAAGTATTAATTGTAATTTAATAAAGAATGAATACTTAAACAAAAACAATACACGATAAACGAACAGTCCTGAAAAGTGCAACAAAACACAGAACAGAAAATAACTACCCACAACCCATAGTGGGAAAACAGGCTGCCTAAGTATGATTCTCAATCAGGGACAATAATTGACAGCTGCCTCTGATTTAGAACCATACTAGGCCGAACTCAAAAACCAACATAGACTGCACACCCAACTCATGCCTTGACCATACTAAAACAAAGATATAATAACAGAACTAAGATCAGAACGTGACACCGGCACTGGGATGAAATACAAAACCTTTTAATCCAGTGTCATGGGATTATGTTCATCTGCCATTTTCTTTCACAACACCATAGAAAATCCCAAGCCTATCGTAATAGTCCTCACTGTTGCCCCCACGTCCTTAGGACCCATTTCCAAGTCACGCGTCCCATTATCAAGTCACTCGTGAGCGTTCTGCCCGATAAATGATATGGGTGTGACAGATAATGGGAAAGCAGGAGACTGGAAAGAGCAGCATATTGATTAGTGGGAGAAGGAGAATTATTGAGAGAGAAGAGGTAAGTCTATCAGGGGAAATTCACACTAATGCCAATATAACCTTCATTGTAAACTGCAGACCCTTTAATCTACCAGTAGAGTTCTTATCCGTAATTATCACAGCTGTCTACATCCCTCCACAAGCCAACACCACTCTGGCACTCAACGAACTGTATGGGGCCATAAACGAACAAGAAACTACTCGCCCAGAGGCAGTATTTCTGGTCTGGGTGAGCAGAGACTTTAACGCTGGGAGACTAAAAATCGCCCTACCTCACTTCTACCAACACGTCTCCTGCACCACTAGGGGCACTAAAATTATTATTATTATTATATATTTTTTGGCAATTTTTATTCTACCAGAAGAAACACATACAAGGCCCTCCCTAGTCCTCCCTTCTGCAAATTTGACCATGACATCATTCTCCTGCTTCCTGTTTACAAACAAAAGCTCAAACAGGAAGTTCTAGTGATGCATTCAATACGGAAGTGGTCAGATGAAGCAGATGCGAGGTCCCAAAATTGTTTGGCTAGTACAGACTGGGATATGTTCCAGGATTCATCTGTAGCACTGAGGTGTTTAACACAACAGTCAGAGGCTTCATCAATAAGTGCATTGACAACATCGTCACCACAGTGAATATAAGAACGTATCCAAACCAAAAACCATGGATTACGGGCAATATCCTCACTGGGCTAAAGGCTAGAGCTACTGCTTACAGGGAACTGGACCCGGACATGGACGACCTCTGACGAGACTTCAGACATGCAGAAGGCCAATATCGGAGGAGGGTGGAATCCTATTACACTGGCTCCAATGCTCGTCGTATGTGGCAGGGTTTGCAGACGATAATGGATTACAAAGGGAAACCCAGCCGTGAGTTGCCCAGTGATGCAGAATTCCCACAAGAGCGATGCAGAACTCACAAACAAGCTCAATGCCTTTTATGCTCGCTTTGATGAAAATATGCCTTGTGTGAACGCCCCTGTTATTCCGGATGACTACGTCATCTCGCCCTCCGTGGCCGATGTGAGCAACAGGTTAACATTCAGACGGAATACCAGGGCGCAATCTCAAAGCATGCGGACACCAGCTGGCAGGTGTCTTCACTGACATTTTCAATCTTTCCTTGTCCCAGTCTGAAATCCCAACGTGTATCAAACTGACCACCATAGTCCCTGTTCCCAAGAGCTCCAAGGTAACCTACCTAAATGACCTTCGCCCTGTAGCACTCACATCTGTAATTATGAAGTGCCTTGAAAGACTATCATCCCAAACACCCTAAACCCACTCCAATTCGCATACCGTCCCAACAGATTCACAGATGATTCAATCTCAATTGCACTTCACACTGCCCTCTCCCACCTGGACAAGAGGGGAAATAACTGTGTGAGAATGCTGTTCTTAGACTACATCATCAAGCTCGGTCCCTGGTACTGAAACCCTCCCTCTGCAACTGGATCCTGGACTTCGGGATGGGCCGGACCCAGGTGGTGAGTGTAGGCAACAACACCTCCGCAATGCTGATCCTCAACACGGGGGCCCATCAGCGTGTGTTCTTAGTCCCATGCTCTACTCCCTGTTCACCCACGCATGCTTGGCCACTCACGACATCAACACCATCAATTTTGCTTAAGACACGACAGTGGTAGGCCTGATCACTGACAGCCTACAAGGAGGAGGTCAGAGACTTAGCAGTGTGGTGCCAGGACAACAACTTCTCCCTCAATATCAGTAAGACCAAGGAGCTGATCGTGGACCATAGGAGAAAGAGGGGAGAGCACATCCCCATCCATAGTACTGCCTGTATATAGCTCCACATTGATCTGGTGCTAGTACTGCCTGTATATAGCTCCACATTGATCTGGTGCTAGTACTGCCTGTATATAGCTCCACATTGATCTGGTGCTAGTACTGCCTGTATATAGCTCCACATTGATCTGGTGCTAGTACTGCCTGTATATAGCTCCACATTGATCTGGTGCTAGTACTGCCTGTATATAGCTCCACATTGATCTGGTGCTAGTACTGCCTGTATATAGCTCCACATTGATCTGGTGCTAGTACTGCCTGTATATAGCTCCACATTGATCTGGTGCTAGTACTGCCTGTATATAGCTCCACATTGATCTGGTGCTAGTACTGCCTGTATATAGCTCCACATTGATCTGGTGCTAGTACTGCCTGTATATAGCTCCACATTGATCTGGTGCTAGTACTGCCTGTATATAGCTCCACATTGATCTGGTGCTAGTACTGCCTGTATATAGCTCCACATTGATCTGGTGCTAGTACTGCCTGTATATAGCTCCACATTGATCTGGTGCTAGTACTGCCTGTATATAGCTCCACATTGATCTGGTGCTAGTACTGCCTGTATATAGCTCCACATTGATCTGGTGCTAGTACTGCCTGTATATAGCTCCATTCTTGTGTGTTATATTTTATTCCTCGTGTTACTATATTATTGTATTTTTCTAACTCTGCGTCGTTGGCTCGTAAGTCTACACCAGTTGTATTCGGCACATGTGACAAATAAAAATGTATTTGATTAGATTCAAACCGATAGCATTTAGATTACAATTCATCACAGGAACATGTATTACGAATGTATTGCACATTGCACACGTTTCAGCATAATGCCGTCTTGTGAAAACATAAACCATTCCAACGTGATGTATTGTGTGTACAGGGCAGCTTCTCTTCCCGAAATGCTTCCATTTTGTGAAGAAGCGATTAGCTATCCCATTCGTCACACACGACTGATCTTGTGTGTTCGCCCCTGATAGGCTAATTCATCCTCTAGCATGTCTGATTGCCCCCCCGCTTTAGAGAGGCACGCCACCTCTGCAGTGGATTGATTATCGATCCACTCAGCCTCACTGTGATAACCTTTACAGGACAATCTTTAGAGAGGCTAATTTCCATATGGGAGCCCCTAATCCATTCACACCAGTCGGGATCGCTACCTGGTGAGTTTTAGCCCATGGGGCACTTAGTGAATTACGTGAAGAAGCTAGCACCTGTAGGTTGCCATAGAGGCTGTAAAGACCCAATGAACAGTAGTCATGCACACATCGACTCTGCTCCAATTTCTACACTAGCATACTACTTAGAATGCATGTTCCATACATTGCTTCTTTCTTAGTCATATGCTGGTATGGAAATGGACAGCAAGGCAGAGGTGATTCTTATCCAAGGAGATTGGAAAAAAACAGCTATGGTTGTGTATGGTCATACAATTTCCTCCTGTCTCCTAAGTAAAAGTAAGTTTTGACATTTCTAGGCATATTGTAATAAATCATTGGTATATGGATGAGACCTTCTTGTTTATCCTGTCCACAATTAAACTGAAAAAGACGATGAACATGGATTTATTTGGGCATGGCGGGACTCCATACCACGGAACTCTGTCTAGACATGTACCTCTAGACAGGAACCGGACAAGAGACCTCTCTCTGCTCCTCTATAGTCACTTGTGCATGCATGTGTGCATACATGCATCGGTCGGTGTCTGTGCGGCTTGCATGTGCCCATGCCCTTATCATTGTGTGTATTTGTGCACGTGTATGCACTTGCCGGGGTATGCACTTGTGTCGTGCCTATGCCATCATTTCTCCTTGAATACACACTGCAGTAGCTATCTGAGCGTATGCACCCAGCCAGCAATCTGTATTAATGACCCTAATGCAGACCTAATTACATTGCCAGTGTTAAATGTCAAGTACCATGCAAATACAAATGGTGTACTTGTGCTTGTTGCTTCAAGTACAATGTAATGTGCAAAGGAGCAGGGTTTGAACAGCCACAAGTAGTCATCAGGACACGAGTGTTGAAATAGTCATTTGATTTGTATCACTGTCAAACCTCTCCACAGTACATACGGTTCAGATATACACTATGTGTACAAAACATTCAAAACACCTGCTCTCTCCATGACAGAGACTGACCAGGTGAATCCAGGTGAACACTATGGGCCCTTATTTAGGTCACTTGTTAAATCCACTTCAGTCAGTGTAGATGAAGGGGAGGAGACAGGTTAAAGAAGGATTTTTAAACCTAGAGACAATTGAGACATGGATTGTGTATGTGCCATTCAGAGGATGAATGGTCAAGACAAAATACTTAAGTGCCTTTAAACGGGTTTGGTAGTAGGTGCCAGTCGCACTGGTTTGTGTCTAGAACTGCAACGCTGCTGGGTTTGTCACACCCAACAGTTTCCTGTGTGTATCAAGAATTGTCCACCACCCAAAGGACATCCAGCCAACTTGACACAACTGTGAAAAGCATTGGAGTCAACATGGACCAGCATCCCTGTGGAATGCTTTCAACACCATGTAGAGTCCATGCCCCTGACGAATTGAAGCTGTTGTAAGGGCATATTTTCAGAAATGTATCATATCTGTAGTCACTACCTGGTCATTTCTCTATCTGTATTTCTAAAACAATGCATCATTTCAATATATATCCTTACATGATACTCTAGGTAATATTCATCCGTGTATGTCTGATCATTGAAAATGGACTAAATCCGACTCATGATCAATGGCCAGCAACCCAAATAATTTTACCTGTTCAGGTGCTGAAAGTTATCGTGCTTCTTTACACGAAGGTGAAATATCTGAGCATACATTTGCACCATATTCAGTAGTAGGCTACAAAGCATGGGAAGGCAAACATAATCATATTTAATCCAAGTTGCTATTTCCAAAGCACACTTTTGCTATTTCTGTTTAAAAAAATGCAACATAGCAAATCCAGAGCTCCAATCACGACAGGTTTTCTGTAAAGATACAAACTTGGCCAATCTTTGTTAAAAATGTATTATTATTATTTTTTACCCCTTTTTCTCCCCAATTTCGTGGTATCTAATTGCTAGTTACAGTCTTGTCTCATCGCTGCAACTCCCGTACAGACTCAGGAGAGGCGAAGGACGAGAGCCGTGGGTCCTCCGAAACACAACCCAACCAAGCCGCACTGCTTCTTGACACAATGCTCGCTTAACCCGGAAGCTAGCCACACCAATGTGTCGGTGGAAACACTGTACACCTAGCATGCGCCCGGCCTGCCACAGGAGTCACTAGAGCTCGATGGGACATGGACATCCCTGCAGACCAAACCCTCCCCTAACCCGCACAACGCTGGGCCAATTGTGCGCCGACCCATTGGTTTCCCGGTCGCAGCCGGCTGTAACAGAGCCTGGACTCGAAACAGGATCTCTAGTGGCACAGCTAGCAACTGCGATTCGGGGAGATCCCAAATTGTATTTATTTAACAGAAAATAAAAGTTGCACACCCTCAATACCCCTGCCTGCCCTGTTTGTTATGGATAATGGATGCAATGGGTGCAGATTGGGTCACCAGCGGCAGTCCCTCGCAGTCCAGCCCCTACACGGTAGTAGTGTTAGTCTGTGATCCACTCCAAACTGTCAATGCATAAATCATTCATCAAAATTGTGTTGGTATTGGAAGAAAATATTATAATTTCACATAACCTTAGCACAAGGTAGCTACTCTACCTGCTTCATACATGACGAGAAAGCTTGTTCCAGTAATTTAAGTTAACGTAAACTCACTCACTTTTGTACATCACCTTGGTCCGTACAATTGACCTTATTTTAGGGCCCCAAAAACGTAATACTTCCAGATCAACAGTAATGTCAATACCATTGTAATGCACACTTTCTCCCCTTTCCAACAAAATAAATGACATGACCTAAACGCTGCCCGTTTCTGCATAATTCAAGCAGGCAATGAGCCCCGTCGGGTCTTTTTAAAAATGGTGGGAAGCGAAACTAATGCGTGATAGTGAGAAGGAGAGATGTTGTGTGGGAAAATTGCTTTTTTTCACTCGATCTGTCCAACTTATCACCTTATCGTCTCTAAAATGTAAATAAAACACCATAAAGTGTTTATATAATGTGTCATTACACACCTATTTGAAGGTTTGTGTCGAATTTGAATCAGGTTTTTAGGACGGTGCTAAACTGATCTTCAGAAGTAAACATCGTCGTGATTGCTTGCAGTGACGATGCAAAATATGACTAGGTATCTCCCCCTTACCCCTGTCACTGTCCATTTCTTGTTTTTAAACGATGAGAGAAGTGCTACACCTGGTGGAGAAAGATTGTAAGACAGAAATAGTAGCTTAATGCGTGCTGTACGTTACGGCATGACACGTCATGATGTAACGGAGGTTCCGTTTTTTCAACTTTTCTCCAATACTATAGAGCCATTACCATGTCGATCAACGCTTGAATTGAAACGTAATTCACACCCCAGATTTTGAAGTCAACACAGTCCCATTATTTTTCTTTGCAGCCTCGTTTGAATGTTGCGGTTGCGCACATTTGTATGGAATGGGGTGAATTTACGTTAGCTAACTAGTCAAGTTGCTAGTTAGCTAGCTAGATAAATTAGTTAGCTAGCTAGCTTCTTAACCAGTAATACAAAATATGACTAAATGTTTTAAAACGTTAGCTGTCACCATGAGTATTGATAGGAGGTATAAAAAAAAAACAATGACGTTATTTGTTAGCTAGCTAGGCTACCAATTACCTTTTACCCCCCTGTCAAGCCTAGCAAGCTAGCCCTATTGGCTGCTTGCCGAATTAGCTAACTTTCTTGATTCTAGTTAAATAAAACATCTCATATGAGCTACTCATTTTAGTGTTAACTTCTTTGAGGTCTTTTCTGAACAGCTTCTCACTTCTATGTTTCTCTAGTTGTCAATGTTTACACACTCATTTAAGGCACCCAAATTTAAAAATGACAGTTTGAAATCCACAGCAGAAAATATGTGATTCTTGTTGCTAGGCTACTAGTTACAGTGCTTTTAGCTTGCAGTTTGCACCTTCTTTATGCAGAGGGAATACAGAAATTATAGCTAGTGTCTGCAAGAATTATATGGATTTAATATTTGTTAAATTATTGAGCCTGTCCTCAAAACTCAAATAAGCATCAGAAATGGTTCTTATTTAGCATATCAAAAAGCATATCAATATCCTGATATGGACCTCAGTCAAGAGCATAATGCATTGCATGTGCTGAGAAAATAACCTATGTAGGCCTACTTTCAGTATTTGTCATCATACAGAGAAAATAAGATGTCCACATAGGCATATCTCAGGATATCTAATGTGTCAATATCATGTATGATATCTGGAGGGAATCCCAAAATGATTTGTGCATGAAAGAAAACACCTGAATCAACACTATAAATTAAAAATCAGCATTAGGTAACACTGGCCAATTTGCTGTGACAACGCAGAGTACTAAAAGAACACAGCGACTACACGTACAGCGTCTGTTCCTCATCCCGTCTCCTGATCAGATAGATGACAGCCTCTATCTCTGTTCTGTAGATGATCACAACACTGTGGAGCTCTGTGTGTGTGTGTGTGTGCGTGTGTGTGCGCGTGTGTGTGCGTGTGTGTGCGTGTGTGTGTGTGTGCGTGTGTGTGTGTGTGTGTGCTGCCACGTACTGTCGGTCAGAGTATCTCTGTATCTCGCCGCTGCAGATGGTATCGCTTGAGCCCTCAGCTGATCAACACACTGGCTTTTTGTTGGCTAACGGGCTGGTCTCTTGCTTTGCTGGCTAACTGACTGGCTTGCTGGCTATCTGAAGGACTGGTTTGCTTGCTGCATATTTGACTGACTGGCTTGCCTGTATGCATGCCATCTTTTATCTCCAGTTGGCAAGGACGGGAAAGTTTTATAAAGTCTGGAATTCTTCATGCATAAGGAACCAATATAATGTCTCCTTGGTGATTTTCCTACTGCATAAATCCACTGAAACCACATTCTGGGCATGCAGTGAGCTACAAAAGACAGTGACAAATGTTTTCTTGTTTTTGCTCTGTGCTCCATCACTTTGGATTTGAAATAATACAGTGACTATGAGGTTGAAGTGCAGACTGTCAGCGTTAATCAGCTATTCATCCATATCGGGTGAACCGTTTAGAAATTATGTCACTTTTTGTACATAATCCCCCCATTCTAAGGGACCAGAAGTATGGGACAAATTCACTTATACGTGTATTAAAGTTGTCAAAGGTTCAGTATTTGGTCCCATATTCATAGCACGCAATGATTACATCAACTTTATGACTCTACAATCTTGTTGGAAGCATTTTCTGTTTGTTTTGGTTCTGTTTCAGATTATTTTGTGGCCAAAAGAAATTAATGATAATGTATTGTGTCATTTTGGAGTCACTTTTATTGTAAACGAGAATAGAATATGTTTCTAGACACTTCCACATTAATGTTGATGCGACCATGATTACTGATAGTCCTAAATGAATCATGAATAATAATGAATGAGAAAGTTACAGAAGCACCATTAGAACAACAGGGGAGGTTAGCAATTTTTGGGGCGTCTGTAACTTTCTTACTCATCATTATTCACGATTCCTTCAGGACTATCCGTAATCATGGTAGCATTTCAAATCCAAAGTGCTGGAGTACAGAGCCAAAACCACAAAAAAAATGTGTCACTGTCCTAATATTTTTGTAGCTCACAGTCCTTTAAATCAGTAGCATTTATAGTATGTATATTAGGAACAAACTGTCATTATACTGAAGCCGCCAAACATGAGGCAGGGAGGATGGTCTCAGATTCAGAGGGAGTGGCAGTGGAACTGTACAGATGGGAGAGAGCGTCAGGCTTCACATTTTTTGACCCTGGGAGGTAGGAGATGGTGAAATTGAACCTGGTAAATAACAAGGTTCAACGAGCTTGCCTTGGGTTGAGGCGCTTGGCACTGCAGAGGTATTCTAAATTCTTATGATCCGTCCAGACCAAAAATGGAACTTCTGCCCCTTCCAGCAAGTGTCTCCACTTCTCCAGAGCCATCTTAACCACCAGGAGTTCCCGGTTCCCAACGTCATAGTACCTCTCTGCAGGGTTGAGACGATGGGACATGAAGGCACAGCTTTTGGTCCTGGACGGATCGCTGGGAAAGGACGTCCGAAGCGTCAACCTCAACCACAAACCTGACGAGTCGAGTCCAGATGGATGAGGAAGGGGGCAGTAGTGAATTGCTGCTTTAGATCCCCAAAATCCCTGTCCGCTGCTGGAGACCATGTGAACGGTACCTTGGGAGAGGTAAGTACAGAGAGGGGGGCTGCCAAGTTGCTGTAGCCGCAAAGGAAACAGCGGTAGTTATTAGCAAATCCCAGAAACCCTTGTAGCTGCATCCTGGACGTGGGCTGGGGCCAATCCACGACCGCTCTCACCTTTTCCGGATCCATCTGAACATTCTCTTCAGCGATGATGTATCCCAGAAAGGAGATAGTGGAGTGGTGGAACTTGCACTTCTCAGCATTTACAAACAACTGATTTTCCAGAAGGCGCTGAAGGACCTGTCGAATATGGAGAATGTGTCCTGGGCAGAACAAGAGAAAACCAGGATTTCGTTGAGGTAGACAGAAACAAAATGATTCAACATGTCCCGGAGCACATCGTTGACAAGGGCCTGGAAGACAGCAGTTGCGTTGGTGAGTCCAAACGGCATGACCAGGTACTCCTAGTATCAGTGTTGAAAGCCTTTTGTCTTTGTGATTGTCCCCACCCACCTCCAGGTGTCACACATACACAATCCATGTCTCAATTGTCTCAAGGCTATAAAACCATTCTTTAACCCATCTCCTCCCATTCATCTACACTGATTGAAATGGATTTAACAAGTGACGTCAATAAGAGATCATTCACCTGGTCAGTTTATTTCATGTAAGGAGCAGGTGTTTTTAATGTTTTATATGCTCAGTGTGTGTGTGTGGTTGTGCATCTACATTCGTGCAAATGTGTCTGTGTGCATGCTTGCATCTGTGTGTGTGTGTGACTGCCAAGTTTGGGCCATCCAGCACACAATGAAATGTTACCTTGCAGTAAATGTGTATGGTAGTTCTATCCATATTGTTTGTATGTGAACCCTGCCCCATCCAGATGTTTCCATCCAGTTACAACGTGTTTCTGTGGAAATGACTTAATACTGTACCAGTATGACATAACGGCAGTGCTTATTGCTCAATACTGGATAATAATAGTTCTAATAGTCATGTGGTTCAATACATAAACTCTAGCTTCTCTCCTGACCTCCGACCTCCACCAGATAGGCACTATGTCTGACTAACACCTCTTTTGCATCACTATGGTATTACATGGTGACCCTGTTGACATGGCTTAGTGTCCCAGACGTACAACCAGATGGCATTATCCCCTGGATAACATGACGCTAATGCCCATGTACAACTGATGCCTTATAAGGTTCAAGGTTAATGTTTTTAAAATAATGTTTTAAGGTAACTAGGTTTAATTTGTCAAGATATATAGGAAATGTTTTATTTTTATGTTACATTTCGTAAAATTGATTAGTGGATATCTTCTGGTATTATTTAGAACTAACACTAGCTACCTGATATGAAATGGAAACGTTTAGTGGTTGTTCTAATCTAATGGATCTCAAACATCTAAAGTACTTATTCCTAGGTAATTACCTAGGTACTTAGGTAGTTCATTTTGAAGTGAATACTGCCATTTACAGTAAATACTAAGCAGCCCATAAAATAAATGTAGTGGATACTTGTTTGTTAAGCCTAAAAGTTCTCTGTGAGGACAATAAAGTAACGTATCTTAACTTTGCTTTAACTGTACAAGGCAATGCAATGTTCTGACCCCCAATGCATGGTCCTGCATCATACACTCTGGTAAAGTACATTTTAACATCAGGGAGTTCAATTAACAGACACATCTCAACATCAACTGTTCAGAGAAGATTGTGTTAATCAGGCCTTCATGGTCGAATTGCTGCAAAGAAACCACTACTAAAGGACACCAATGAGAGGAAGAGACTTGCTTGGGCCAAGAAACACGAGCAATGGACATTAGACCAGTGGAAATCTGTCCTTTGGTCTGATGAGTCCAAATTTGAGATTTTTGGTTCCAGCCGCCATCTTTGTGAGATGCAGAGTAGGTGAACGGAGGATCTCTGCTTGTGTGGTTCCCACCGTGAAGCATGGAGGAAGAGGTGTGATGTTGTGGGGGTGCTTTCACTGTCAGTGATTTATTTAGAATTCAAGGCACACTTAACCAGCATGGCTACCACAGCATTCTGCAGCGATACGCCATCCCATCTGGTGAAGGAAAAGCAGCCAACAAGTGCTCAACATATGTGGGAACTCCTTCAAGACTGTTGGAAAAGCATTCCAGTTGAAGCTGGTTGAGAGAATGCCAAGAGTGTGCAAAGCTGTCATCAAGGCAAAGGGTAGCTACTTTGGAGAATCTAAAATATATTTTGATTTTATTAACACGTTTTTGGTTTCTACATGATTCCATATGTGTTATTTCATGGTTTTGATGTCTTCACTATTATTCTACAGTGTAGAAAATAGTAAAAATAAAGAAAAACCCTTGAATGAATAGGTCTGTCCAAACTTTTGACTGGTATTGTATATAAAGTGTAATATTGGGATACAAACTCAAAATTGTGTGTGATGTGTATACTTTTGTTTCAAAGTAGAGCTGTGTTTAAGACTACCAAGAAACACTCAGTGTGACCCTGATTTAGCCCACTGCAGTAAAAGGTTAAGTCCTGTCAGTGGTACACTGCGGCTTTGCAGAAAATTTACATTTGAAGTGAGTGTGAGGCTGCAGGGATGTCAGACAAATTGAGACTTTAATTGCTCAGAGGAATGAGAGGGGGAGGGGGAACGAGAGACAGAGAGAGAGATGGGTGGGAGAGGGAGAGAGTTTAAAAGGAGGCACAGAGATGTTATGCTATTGATGAAAGATGTACGTTTCCAATACCAGGGTACACTTCTAGATAGATATTGCATTGCTCATAAAGGGATGAAGTGACATAGATGTGTTAGTAGTTGACAGATGTTTATGTACAGCAGTTATCTTGTACCCATATAAATGGACATGGTACTCAGTTGTTCCACATTGCAAGAACATCTAGCCAGTTCTGTAAATCTTCTCAATCTGCAAAGTTCAACTCACCCTAATAAGCCTCTGGTTTCAATTCTGTCTTTGGGCCTTGTGTGGGTAGTACATTGGGAATCTTGAAGAGAACAAAATACGACTGTTTAAGACAGCTATGAAAAATGGCTCTGAATCTGTGGTGTTATCTTGGAAATCCAGGTAAATGTTTCACCTCGTGTCCAAACTGACTTCTCTGGTTACATCATATATGTGTTTTTATCCCTATTGTCTAACCTATCTGATCATCTCTTCCCAGCTCTTTCGGACTCAGTAAGACACACACACTTTTCTCTCCTACAGTATTACTTCCTCTCTTTTCAGCTCTTTCAGATTTGGCAAATGTCTGCTCAGTCAGATCAACGCTGTGCGTATACTTTTTTCTATACTTATTTATTCACTGTGCAATTTTTTTTAATTTGGCCTTGCTCTTGCAGTAACATTGTTTGTCAGCGACGTTCACACTCGACTGAATAAGAATGGTAGTGCCCATTGGGCCTTCAAGGCTGGCCACCAAACCGAAATGGGCCTAAATTCCCATCCTTTAGAGTAATTACACTCACAAAGCAACAATAGCAGTGGACTGGGAGATGACAATGCCGTCTATTAAAATCCAGGTATAGGGGATAAGATAAGGGCAGAAAAACACGGTTGATTGAATACTATCCTGTATTAATTTAGAGTCCTAAAGATACACATCAGTTTTACTGCATTTGCCTTGTTGAAAGTTACCACAACTGGGGAGTTTTAAACAATTCCACACTATGTGAAGATAAGGCAAGTAGTACACCTGAGAATTGGTTCTTGAATCCGTTTTGTTTTCCAATACCCTATTGTGCCGACCTGTAGTGTGAACAGTCCTAAATGTTGGAAGTTAACTGCAGTTAAGAAATTAAAGCTGAAATGTCATCTTCAGTGACATTTGGACTTGATTATCTGACGCACAATGCAGAACATGCTGTCCGATTCGTATTCTGACCTGCTTCAAACATGCTCCAGTGTTCATGATCAGTGGTAAACTGTCACTCAGACTGTAATTCAGAAATATATGTTATAATGTCAGTTAGACTTGTTCAGTTTGAATCATTCTGTAAATTCAGGGCAGTGCTAGATTCAGGCAGCTGAGGGGGAAGGGGGTGAGTGTTAGAGAGGAACAGAGAGACAGAAAGATGGAGAGAAGAGAGAGAGACCAGAAGAATGAGGGTGTGGTCGATCACTTCCTCTCTGAAACAGAAACTGGGACACGGTCTCCATGAATGTGTGTGTGTGCGTGTGTGTGTGTGTTTGTGTGTGTGTGTGTGTGTGTGTGTGGTGTGTGTGTGTGTGTGTGTGTGTGTGTGTGTGTGTGCGTGGCCCGTCACTACACAGGAAACCCAGTACTCAGAACCCTGATTCTCTCACCCTCGCTCTCCCTTTCTCTCGCTATGATATAGTGTCATCATTAAAATGCACTAATGCCATATCATACCATAATGCCTCCAAAGCCGATCAAAACACATTATTAACATTCTGTAAATGTGTGATAAAGCTAACCGTCTTTAGGAAAAGCTGTTGTCTACCAATTTCTGCCAGAGTCAACCTAGTATTTAATCAAAAGTGAGGCATTTATATCAGATTCATCTAATTTCTAATCAACTGTTACTGTACTGTCAGGCAAAGCAGTCAATAGCCTGTTTATACAGTACGCATCTGTCATATCCCAGCTTTCATCTTTGGTTTATTGGATTCTGAAAACTGAGTCCAACTCATGCTTCTCTGGGTTGGAGACGAATGTTGACAGCCCCTGTGTCTTTGTGTGTGGGTGTGTCCGTGGGTGTAGGTGTGCGTGTGTTTGCGTGCCAGCGATATGTGTGTGTGTTTGCGTGCCAGCGTGCGCGTGTGCTGCAGCTTTTTTCCTTTCCTTTGTGTCTTTGCGTCTTTGAAACCCATTTGAGAGGACTTTGTCAGCTTGTTAGAGGTAGCAGACGGCTTTCCCCTGACGAGAGATGACTGGCCAATCTAACTGGGATCTCAGTCTCTTGACACCAATATGACCCCAATTTACAGATCAACACCACAGCACTGGGAAGTGGCTGGTTGGATAAATACACACAGGCTTTGAACTTAGGAAGCAAGGCTGTTTGAAAGCCATTGATCCAGGTCTAGGCTTTGTGTGTGTGTGTGTGTGTGTGTGTGTGTGTGTGTGTGTGTGTGTGTGTGTGTGTGTGTGTGTGTGTGTGTGTGTGTGTGTGTGTGTGTGTGTGTGTGTGTGTGTGTGTTTGTGTTTGTGTTTGTGTGTGTGTGTTTGTGTGTGTGTGTGTGTGCCAGAAGTCCTCACAAGGATAATTAAACAAGGAACATTCGGTTAACTGGGGAACTTTTTCCAGTCCCAAAGGAAAAATGCTATTTTAGTCTTAGGCGTTAGGTTTAGGATTAGGGTTACAATTAAGGTTAGGGTTAGAAGTGACGGTTAGGTTAATTTTTAGGGTTCGGATTTAGGGTTTAGATTTAGGGTTAGGGGTTAGGGACAATTGGATTTTGTATGGGAATAAGTTATTTGGTCCCCACAAGGATAGCAATACAAAACTGTGTGTGTGGCTAGAATAACAGTGTGCAGACCATTAAGGATCCAGTATGTTTTCATATAATGACGGTCATTGTGAACATGAAAAGAGACAGAGTGCCTAATGAGCACGTTCAGTCTACTTTCGACAAACCGACTAGAAAAGTTAACCGTTAGACCTAGATTTCTGTATGTCACATTTTCTGTGGCCATCCGAGTGCTGTCTAGTGACAATATGCGTCACTTGTAGAGTTTGCTTTCAAAAACAATACTAGCAAGCCAATTGAGGCAAAGCTAGTGTGAATACATCAGAATCCCAGTGCAGGACTATTTTCTTTGAGAACCCTGAATCAGTTGTGGTTTCCCCATCCCTCAGTGTTGTTGTCCAGCTGTGATGCGCCTTCAATTGACCTTTGGCCTTTGAAATGTAAACCTGGTGGAGAGGGGGGGTCTACTTTGGAGCTTGGCAGGTGGCCTAGTGGTTAAGGGTGTTGTGCCAGTAACCGAAAGGTTGCTGGTTTGAATCCCCAAGCCAACTAAGTGAACAAGATGTTGATGTGCCCTTGAGCAAGGCACTTAACCCTAATTGCTCCTGAAAGTCACTCTGGTTAAGAGTGTCTGCTAAATGACTGAGATGTGTCTGTTCCTCTCTGCTGAATCATTAATTAGCCATGTCCTCAATCAGCTGTGTCATCCACAACTAGACACTGGAATAAGAAAAGAAAATACAATTAAAATTAAAGAAAGGAAATTAAACAAGGGAAGAAATATGTGGAATCCGTTGTAATGTACAGATGCTGCACAATCAAATTCATAATAGACTTTTCTCCATTTGGTTTTGACTGATCAAGTTCTAGTAAAGAGATCATGCACTAAACTAGAGCATGCAGTTATCAGAAACAGTTTAAATGAATTTCCATGAATTGAATTGGGACTGTAAAATTCTCTTGGTGAAATTGTACTTTCGACTGCGTATTTGTATGTTTTTTTCAAAGTGTATTTGGCCTGGTTCGTCCCAATGAGATTGCTATGTCTTTTGCTCGGGAGACTACTTTTTTTTCTCTCTGGTTGCTCTGGAGCTGCAGTGAAGTGTCTGTTTGTGTGAGTGGAAGTGCAGTGAGGTGGAAGTTAAGGAGATAGAATGAGAGAGCAACTGAATGTGATGCACAGCGTTGAGGGTATAATACAAAATCAAGAGAATGTTAGGGGGGAGAGATACATAATTAGAATGGTATCATAGTACATCAATTGAAATCTAAACTCAGTCTGTATTTGGTTGAGAGGGGAAATACTTGAGACTGAGCATCCGCGTGTGTATATCCGAGTGTGTGTTTACGTGTGTGACTGTGTGTGTGTGTGTGTGTGTGTGTGTGTGTGTGTGTGTGTGTGTGTGTGTGTGTGTGTGTGTGTGTGTGTGTGTGTGTGCATGTAGTTTGAGGATGGTGTTAAAAATCGAAACATTTCAAAGGTCAGTGCCCTCGGGATGCTATATTGAAAGCTTAAGTGCTTCAGATCGCCAAGCACTTTAAAAGCATCAGTACTTTTTTCATCCACTCTCAAAAATAGATATCCTCCATGATGGATGTAGAGAGAGAGAGAGGGGGGGGGGGGCTTTCTGGATACCACATTCACTCACAGTAAAGAAGGCATCACTCTGGCAGTACAAAACATCAACTATATATTCAGGCAAACGGCAAAAGAAGCACAATTGAAATTGATTAAAAAAACAAATAAAAAAAAGACCACAGATGACAACTGGTTTGATGCAGATTGTAAAATTATAAGGAATAAACTTAGAACACTATCCAACCAAAAGCACAGAGACCCAAATAATGGTGAATTACGCCTTCATTACTGTGAGACTTTAAAACTCTATAAACGTACCCTCAGAACCAAAAAAACACAGTACAACAGCAAGCAGCTGACACTAATTGAGGAGTCCATAAACACACACAACTCCTGGCAAAATTGGAAAAAACTTTAAAAAATCTAAACGAGGCATTAGCGATACAAAATGGTGACATATGGACAACCCATTTTAAAACACTCTACAACACTGTTCAAATTGACACAAACGCAGAACAACGCCAAATTCATGAGAAGTTGAGTGGATTAGAAAAATCTATAAAGGACAATCAAAATCCACTGGACTCCCCAATTACTGAACAGGAGCTCTATAAGAAACTTCAGGCTCTCACTTTTAAAAAGGCATGTCGGACCTGATGGCATCCTAAATGAGATGCTCAAACTCACTAGTGCAAAATTTAAATTGGCTATATTAAAACTGTTTAATTTGATCCTGAGTGTTGGTTATTTCCCTGGAATCAAGGACTCATAACCCGAATCTTGAAGAACGGAGACAAATTTGACCCTAACAATTACAGTGAGAGAGAGTGAGAGAGAGAGAGAGAAATAGGGAGCGGGAGAGAGAGAGAGAGGGGGAGAGAGAGAGAGAGAGAGGGAGAGAGAGAGAGTGAAAGAGAGAGGGAGAGACAGAGAGAGAGAGAGCAGACAGATAAAAATGAGTGAGTGTTAGTAGAAACAAATATACTGTACACTGAGTGTACAAAACATGAATATACTAATATTGCATTGCATACCCTTTTGTCCTCAGAACAGCCTCAATTCGTCGTTACATGAACTTTACAAGGGGTCAAAAGCATTCCAAAGGGATGCTGGCCCATGTTGACTCCAATTCTTCCAACAGTTATGTCAAGTTGGCTGGATGTCCTTTCGGTGGTGGACGATGCTTGATACACCTGGGTAACTGTTGAGTGTGAAAAACCCAGCAGTGTTGCAGTTCTTGACACACTCACACCGTGGCACCTGGCACCTACTACCATACCTCGTTCAAACGCACTTACTGTAAATCTTTTGTCTGCCCATTCACCCTCTGATGGCACACATACGTAGCACACATACACAATCCATGCCTCAATTGTCCCAAAGTTAAAAAATCCTTCTTTAACCTGTTTCCTCCCCTTCATCTACACTGATTGAAGTGGATTTAACAGGTGACATCAATAAGGGATCATAGCTTTCAGCTCGAGTCACCTGGATTCACCTGTCATGGAAAGAGCAAGTACACTCAGTGTATGTGACCCTTTTGTACTTTCAGCCAAAGATAATCAGGACACTGCTTTATTATCCACAATACTCTTAGAACACTAGTTTTCAGTAGTGTCTAGTTTTACTGTCTTTTTGACCACTCTCAATGAAGTGAAGTTGATGTCTCCCTTTGCTGCAGTGCTATTCGTCTTTCTCACTCATTATCTTATTCAGATAAAAGATGACAAGTTTTTTTTTTTTTATATACAAAATATTTCCCTCTCCCCTCAAATTGTCACATTTGTCTGAATGTGAAATGTGGTCGAAGGAACTGAAATCAGTTTGGTATCCAGTGCAATTTATGCTTCAGTTATATTGGAGATATAAACATATTCTGCTGTAATATTCAGACAATTTCCCCAGCTTCAGCTTCAAAGAACTTCTCAAGGTTTCAAGACAGAACTATGTTACAGACATCATTAGCCTTGTTAGAAACATGTTTGTTTATGAAGGCTGCCATGTTAGCACTTCAAATAGAGAAGAGTGAAACTTTTCACGTAAGAATTGTACTGGGGATTCTTCATCAAGGGTAATACCATGTTGACGTCCTTATCAATAGTTGTGGTCTGCCTCATCTGTGGTAATAGGTCCAGTGACACTTATAAACTACTTATCAAATTAAACTAGTTATGTGTTGTAAAATTCTTCATGATTAATATGATTAGAGTTTATA
Organism: Oncorhynchus clarkii lewisi; assembly: GCF_045791955.1. NCBI lineage: Eukaryota > Metazoa > Chordata > Actinopteri > Salmoniformes > Salmonidae > Oncorhynchus > Oncorhynchus clarkii. The sequence continues at coordinate 3,364,656 of NC_092168.1, read as the reverse complement.
TATACAAGTGTTCTGTAAAATAAATAAACGGACGTAATATATTTTGTGATTTACAATCAAGTCAGATAATTAAGGCTATTTGATAATGGTTTAAAAACTGTTCACTCCTACTCAAACAGTGTTACCATAGGAGGATTTGATAAGTTATGATCTAGCTAGAATGGCATTAGAACGGGTTTGGAACGGGACTTGGAATGTGCTTGGAATCATCCAGGGTTCTCCAGCTGGCTCCAGATCCAAGGATTAGTGGATATTGGCTGTCAAAACAACAGCTTTCGCCAAGTCAAGAAATGTATTACTTGATAATCACTCTGTGATTGGGTCAGCCACCTGTGGGCTTGATAGGACTGGAGAGTGGCCAGGGGATGGACCGAATATCACACACATGCACGTACACACGCACGCATGAAAGCATGCACACACACACACACACACACACTTAAATACACACACTGGACTAGACTGGGACTGCAGTTCACCTTTGAAACAATTTGCTTCGTCCGTTCGTCTGACTGCAAAATGCTTTAAACCCCCATGCAATCTTTTTCATTTTAAATCACCGCATGTCTAATAAATCACTGTGTGTGTTTATTTAGGAAAATAACTCCAACGTATATTTGTATTTCCCTGAGCCTCCTTTGGCCATTGAAATGCGCAGTCTGATCGTGTGGGCATTAGGATACAAATGTGAAGATGTTTACACACCCAGCCCTGATTAGCTGATCGGCTGGTCTAGAGCCCATCCCCTTTTTTGATATATCATTGTTGTAATTTGTTATGTGAATGTCCACCTTCCCTGTCAGGGGATAAAATTATTATTTGATATTATTAATGATGATATAGCAAATTAAGATGGAAGATGTATTTTTGATGACAAAACATAGTAGCCTACACACCTGTGTAAGTTTCCTCACTTTCAGGGTCCCATTCCAGCTCCAACTGACAGGTTGGATACCATGTGCCTTTTTAAAAAAAAATAAAAAATACAAAAATTAGAGGTAGGTCATCAGAAGATGCAGACAGGTCCCAGAACAGCATGGCAGACCATCCTGGACTATACCCCATCTGCCTCGACATCTATTCATAGCAGAACGGCATGATTAACTACAGGCCTCTGCGTCTCAGAGACCTGACACAGTCAGTATTACTTACTGTGTTAGGCCTCTGAGACCATGAGGCCCATGGTATAATCTTCAGCAAACGTTTTTGACTAAACACTCTTGAAGTACATTTTGGAATGGTGTCTGTTGTTGAAAGTACATAAACAATGCTGCAATGCAAGGTTGTTGTCATTCTTTATAAATGACCTTGGCAGTTATTTACATAACCAAACAAGGTTATAATAAAAGTTGTGGTTTTATTTACACTGTAATCACCAATTCTCTCTAATGCTGACATTGCTATACACAGCTACTCAACTATAATTTCATCCCCTGACATGAAAGGTGTCATAACAAATGTTTTTGGCAACCTAATCAAAAGCCAATGTTTACTTTTTATTTGGAGCTATGACAGTCTATTACAAATCAGTCTGACAGTACTTTGACAGTGACCATATTAAGTATGGTTTGAAATGACTGACATGATTCAGAAAGGTATTGGTAAGATCACCAGGCAATAATTGTGTCTGCTCTTCTGTGGAGAAAAAAACATAATCATTACTTTACATTATCTGGTGCTTTTCCCCCCAGTTTGACTGTGCCTAGTCCTGTCCACTCTGTTCTCACGAGTCCCGCGAAGCTTGTGAGCATCGTAAAGGGAAACAGATTTGTTTTCCTGAGAGTCTTAGCTTTCAGGAATCGTGTCATGATAGCTCCTAGCTCCGACTGTTCAAAGGTTAGAGCGACATTTGCAGGGGAAAATCAGATCGGAGGTTCCTCGCGTAACCGTCGTTCTATGAACTAAGCAATACATTTTTATTTTATTCAAAGATTCTGTCGCAACCCCATTTTCAAATCAGGCGACCCCACATGCGACCCCTAGTTTGGGAAACACGGCGAGCATACACTATTTCCCTAGGTTGCAAATCCAGCTAGCTAGGTAGCTACCTACCAGCTAGCTGAATCCCAGAGGTAAGGGAAAAGTGTATGCTGGAACATTGTCGCAGGAGGCAGAGTTTGGTTTCCCTTTAAGAGTGGTCCAGTTGGTAGAGCACAGTGCTCGCAACACTAGGGTTGTGGGTTAGATTCCCATGGGGGACCAGAACAAAAAAATTGTTAATTAAGTCTGCTAAATGACTAAAATGTCAAATTTGGACATTTACTTTATTATGTACAGGTAGCTACTATGGAAATGTAAACGTCAAGTCAGTATCTAGTTATCCTAGTTGCGATCGAATGAGGAATGAGGTGGGTAGATAACTAAGTGTGTCATTGCAGTGTAACCGATATGAAATGGCTAGCTAGTTAGCGGTGGTGCGCGCTAATAGCGTTTCAATCGGGTGACGTCACTCGCTCTGAGACCTTGAAGTAGTTGTTCCCCTTGCTCTGCAAGGGCCGCGGCTTTTGTGGCGCGATGGGTAACGATGCTTCGAGGGTGGCTGTTGTTGATGTGTGCAGAGGGTCCCTGGGTCGGGGCGAGGGGACGGACGAAAGCTAAACTGTTACAGTAGCAAAGTATTTATAAACTACAAATCAGGTCTCTTATATGTTTTGTTCATTTTTGTTCTATGATCTATACAATAGACTATAACTGATTTTGTCCCAATAGGCCTGTCATATTCCCACATTATTTTGCCTAAATACCTTTAGCCCTACCTATAGAAACATTTAAAAACAACTTTGCACCTTTGTCCAGATTAACAAGAGTAGCCACAAGGGTGTTTAGCATCATCCACAAGGGTGTTTAGTGTCATCCACAAGGGTGTTTAGCGTCATCCACAAGGGTGTTTAGCGTCATCCACAAGGGTGTTTAGCGTCATCCACAAGGGTGTTTAGCGTCATCCACAGTGGCTCTGCAAGTGTGGAGAGGACGTTCTCTGCTGCTGACCTGCTCTCCAGGCACCATGAAGCCACAGACTGGCCAAACTCGGATTTCTAAAAATGAATTCTAAAAATTCAATGTCACTAATAAGACATTTTTCATTTAATTTGTATTTAATTCTAAGTCACAGCCTATATGTGCAATTTTAAGGCTATAATTATTGAAACAATGTTGTTTAAATGCTATGCGTATTCTATCCCTACCAGCTTATTGTGTCGCACTCCGAAATGCTTCACAATGTACTGATTTGTAGGCTATAGCCTTGAAGTAATATAATTAATATAGCCTAAATCATTCATATTCGTTCCTTCTTAGGCTCCCTGTCTGGCTCCTGATCTATTTAGAGTGTTAAATGCTGTTTAATATGACATGTTGAAATGGTGTTCAAATCCACATGGTTTGGTTTCAATACTTCAAAACCAAATGGGAGGTCCAGGTAGTCACAACAATAGATGGGTGTTGGTTAAGATGTGGAGCTAATTTGAAGTTTATTTTTCCTGTGAGTGCAGTGGGGTTTTAGCGGAGCAGTTGGAAAGGACATGGAGCACCGGAGCTTGCACACTGTTCCAAGAGCTCAACTCAGCTCACATGCTCTGGAACTAGCACACACAATCATACACGCTTGCACACACACACACACACTCTCCCTCTCTCTCACTATACATACAGTATACATTTCATTAATACATACCATTTTCATACAGTCTTCACATATCCTTGCCCTCATTTCAACTCATTCTCTGGTGTCTCTTTACGTTTATGCCCCGTCTCCTCTCCTCTCCTCTCCTCTCCTCTCCTCTCCTCTCCTCTCCTCTCCTCTCCTCTCCTCTCCTCTCCTCGGTAATCAGTCAGGTTCAGTGAAGCCCCTTCATCTGCACCCACCATTGACACGACTTTTAAACACATGAGAACAGGTTGGCGTTGCAAATGCAGCGTTTTGGAAGATGACCTTTTTCCATGGATTAATAGGCTTTATGCTGGCAGCATTAATAAACCATTTCTTCGTTTCCTCTCTCTCTGTGGTAGTGAGCGAACGCTCTGCATATTAATGCTGGTCCATTCCTTCTACCGGTCCCCTCTCCCCTACACTTACTCTACACCAGCTGTCCCCATAAGAGAACCTTTTGAGGAACCCTTTTTTGGTTCCTGGTAGAACCCTTTTGGTTTCTATGTAGAACCCTTTTTACAGAGGGTTCTACATGGAACCCATAAAGGGTTTTTACCAGGAAACAAAACAGTCATGGACTGTTCTCTCTGCTACTGCTTGGCAAGTGGTACCAATGCACCAAGTCTGGAACCAAAAAGACCCTGAACATCTTTTACCCCCAAACCATAAGGCAGCTAAAGAGTTAACCAAGTAGCTGCCTGGACTATCTGCATAGTTTTCTAAAATGGCCCCGGAAGAAATGGCAGCAGTTTTACGGGTGCCCAGACAATTGTGCTACTATGTGGGGTTTTTTTTGCATTATTTTTAACTTAATTTGTACATAATGTTTCTACAACCGTATCTTACGGCAAAAAAAGAGCTTCACTTGAACCATATCTACATGTACATACTACCTCAATCAGCCTGACTAACCGGTGCCTGTATGTAGCCTCGCTACTTTTATAGCCTCGCTACTGTATACAGCCTTTTTAGGGTTGTTTTATTTCTTTACCTACCTATTGTTCACCTAATACCTTTTTTTGCACTATTGGTTGGAGCCTGTAAGTAAGCATTTCACTGTAAGGCCTACACATGTTGTATTCAGCACATCTTTGATTTGATTTGACCCTTTTTGCACAAACTCTTTTGACTCACATAGCTGCTGCTACTGTGTGTTATCTATCCTTTTGCCTAGTCACTTTACCCCTACCTATATGTACATACAGTATCTACCACAATTGCCTTGTACCCCTGCACATCAACTCAGTACTGGTACTCTGTGTATATAGCGTGCCTTCAGAAAGTATTCACACCCCTTGACTTTTTCCACATTTTGTTGTGTTATAGCCAGAATTTAAAATTGATTATTCAAAATTAGATTTTGTGTCACACACAATGCTCCATAATGTCAAAGTGGAATTATGTTCTTAGAATTTTTTACAATTGAATTACAAATGAAAAGATGAAGTGTCTTTAGCCAATAGGTATTCAACCCTTTTTTTTATATATCCGAAACGTACAACATACTTGCAGTGAAGCCGCTCAACAACTACATCATACCAGTCATCCAACAGACTCCCATTCAGAGCCACACACACAAGCATCCAGGGTCAATGCCCTGCTCAAGGGCACGTTGACAGATCCACCACCAGGCCAAAAAACGTGAACCCGAACCCTCCAAGATCCCCCCACAGTTCCCCAATAGCTGTCCCTCAACCATTTGAGACCCCTTCCACAACCCCCCCCCCCCAGAATAATTTTTTTAATAAAAAAATACAATTAATTCCATTCCCCACCCCAAGAAAATGCAGACAGGAGAAAACAGCAAACAAAAATTACATTAAAAAATTACATTAAATTAAATCAAAGGACATCAAGGACACCTAAAATCATAACAGCAATGCCAACTGTATATATTTGTGTGCATGTCTGGCACTATTACATGTATGTGTGTGTTCTTGTACGCGTTTATTTGAATGAGAGTGTGTGTATATGCATGCGTACAAATCCACAGATTGTGAGTTGAAGATCAATCATTTTACTAAGAGTATTAGTATATTAGTAATTGACTGACCCGTTCTCTCCAGAATTCCTAACAGTACTATTTCTAGAGTCAATTTTAGATCTATGCTATGCATTTTCAGCCATTCCTGAACCTGAGACCAGAAACAGGCTACCTGAGGTCAATACCAAAATAAAAGGTCTATTGATTCTGTATCCTCACAACAAAATATGCAAAGCTTTGATGATTTTATGCACCGAATATTCACCATTTTGTTGGTGGCAAGAATTCTATATAATAATTTTAGCTGAAAAGCACGAAGTCTTGAATCTTGCGTTGTTTAATATATCAACTCATACATCATGTACCATGGAATCGGTACATTAAAAATCTATTCCCAACTATTTTGCAATCTGTATGGCACAGTTGTCAACATCCTGGTCCTCAAATGAAACTGGTATACGGTCTTATTTATGCTATTTTTATACTTCCGCCAGTTTTGATCCTTTATATTGGGCGGACAGACCAGTTCCCTACCTCCTCCCGCTGCCACCTGCCTCCTCCATTTTTGGGGTAATGCTGTAATCAATTGGTTGAACTCCTAGATTGAGCAGACCTTTCCGTACAATTCTGATAACTCCATGAAGGACATAGCTCTATCATTCCAATTAATTAAATAATTAAATTAAATATAATTTAAGAACAAAATAGCATTTTCAAACATCTTTCCCATAAATACAGGTATTTTATCAACCAGCACATTTGAGTTCAGCCATAATATTTGTTGTTATCAAACTACAGTTTTGGCAAGTCGGTTAGGACTTCTACTTTGTGTATGACACAAGTACATTTTCCAACAATTATTTACAGACAGATTATTTCACTTATAATTCACTTTATCACAAATCCAATGGGTCAGAAGTAAAAAAATTCCAGAAAATTATGCCATGGCTGTAGAAGCTTTTGATAGGCTAATTGACAATATTCAAGTCAATTGGAGGTGTACCTGTGGATGTATTTCAAGGCCTACCTTCAAACTCAGTGCCTCTTTGCTTGACATCATGGGAAAATCAAAAGATATCAGCCAAGACCCCACAAGTCTGGTTCATCTCCACAAGTCTGGTTGTGTCTCCTTGAGATTAAAGTACTTTGGTGTTGGAAAAGTGCAAATCAATCCCAGAACAACAGCAAAGTACCAAAATCCACAGTAAAACGAGTCCTATATCAACATAACCTGAAAGGCATTCAGCAAGGAAGAAGCCACTACTCCAAAACCGTCATAAAAAAGCCACACTACGGTTTGCAACTGCACATGGGGACAAATATCGTACTTTTTGGAGAAATGTCCTCTGGTCTGATGAAACAAAAATAGAACTGTTTGGCCATAATGACCATCGTTATGTTTGGAGGAAAAAGGAGGAGGCTTGCAAACCAAAGATCACCATCCCAACCGTGAAGCACAGGGGTGGCAGCATCATGTTGTGGGGGTGCTTTGCTGCAAGAGGGACTGGTGCACTTCACAAAATAGATGGCATCATGAGGCAGGAAAATGACATGGATATATTGAAGCAACATCTCAAGACATCAGTCAGGAAGTTAAAGCTTGGTCGCAAATGGGTCTTCCAAATGGACAATGACCCCAAGCATACTTCCAAAGTTGTGGCAAAATGGCTTAAGGACAACAAAGTCAAGGTATTGGAGTGGCCATCACAAAGCCCTGACCTCATCCTATAGAAAATCTTTGGGCAGAACTGAAGCGTGTGCGAGCAAGGAGGTCTACAAACCTGACTCAGTTACACCAGCTATGTCAGGAGGAATGGACCAAAACTCACCCAACTTGTGGAAGCTTGTGGAAGGCTATCCGAAATGTTTGACCCAAGTTAAACAATTTCAAGGCAATGCTACCAAATACTAATTGAGTGTATGTAAACTTCTGACCCACTGGGAATGTGATGAAAGAAATAAAAGCTGAAATAAATCATTCTCTCTACTATTATTCTGACATTTCCCATTCTTAAAATAAAGTGGTGATCCTAACTGACCTAAAACAGGGAATTTTTACTAGGATTAAATGTCAGAAATTGTGAAAAACTGAGTTTAAATGTATTTAAACTTGTATGTATGTATGTAAACTTCCGACTTCAACTATATGTAAACTTGCTCCTTGTTTTCAATGCTGATTTGAATGTCATTAAGAAAACTGAGAAGTGTCAAAGATTTTTTTCTGCCAACATCCTTTCTGAATTTAATCCATAAAGTAATTATCTAGTTTTTCAAACGTGTGTGTAATCTGATTACAATATTTTTGCTTCTAACGTAAGGGATTACAGTTACCGTTTTTTTGTAATCCCTTACATGTAATGGAATACATGTTGTCCGTTACTCCCCATCCCTGCTTGTCGGTATGTTTGTAAATTAGCATTTGACTGTTAGTCTGCACCAGTTGCATACGAAGGATGTGACAAATACAATTTGATTTGGTTCTCCTACTGTATGGGAACAGCCTTTTTCTTCGTGCTTATTTATCTTTCTGTTTCTTTCTTTCCCTCTCTATATCTCCCCATTTTCTCTTTCACTCTTTCTCCCAACTCTCTATTTTTCTCTCTCGCTCTCTCTCTCTCTCTATATATATGACTCTCTTTCTCCCCCCCTCTCTCTCTCTCATTCATTCTGTGGTGAGTGGAGTGATTATGTTGGTCTGAGCGGTGCTGGCCCTCTGTCTGTGGCCAAGGTCAATTATGGCTGCCCATTTAGAGCGCTGCGAATCAGGGTGCCGGGGAGTCACTGATGTGGAGAGGCAGGCAGGAGGATTGAGAGGGGAGAAAAATCAACTGTTGTGTGCCTCAGAAATGATTCGATTTGCCGCGGGTGTAGAGGGGTGTGCCCCGACCTCATAACTCTCTGCCAATGTCACCCTTCTCTTTCTAAACATGATCTCAAATTCAGGTGGATCTCAGCTAGCATCATACGGTGTACCCCGTCGAGTACATGTATTTTCCCTGCTGAAGTTGTAGAATACTAGCCAAACAGTATTTGAGCTGTTAATTGGCCTTAGATAATTAATAGCAAATGTTTCATCTGTGCCATCATTGGCTGCCCCTAAAAAAAACTGCCACAGCCCACCTACCTTGGAATGAATTTTGAAATGTATCAAACCATAATCTGTATCTTTAACGTTTTGAAAGGGAATATGTCCAATGTTGATCACAGGAGACATTTAATGCATTTACCCCAAAAAAACGAATCTGTTTCACTTGCCTCCAGTGTGGGTCCCTCATGTTCCTATTTATGTTGTTATAGGGAATGACCACCACCGGTCCTTTTCTTTAAGAGCATATCACTATTCTGGAGAAAGCCCGTCTCTGTTGCCATAGCAACTGAGTGCAAAGGTATGTGCCATGTTCTGCCCCCCCACCACAAAAAAAATAGAAAACAGAAGAAAAAAAGAGAGAAGAGGAGAAGGGCCTGTCAAGGAAAGCACGGAGCCAGTAGCTGACAGTGTGGACCAGAGGTTGTCTCTCCTTAATAAAGTTTGTACGCTGCAGCTCAAAGTCAAGACAGCCCCTGACACAGACTCATCACCTCATGGCTCATTTACAGGTTGTGGAGGTGACATTTAGTAGAGCTTTCTATTACGCCCTCAGATATCGACCAAACCCACCAGACACAACCACACACACTGCAAGCAATAAACTGGGAGGGCGTGCCGTTTACACCTCTTCACCTGAAAAACAAGATGGATGTGCATGCCAACACCTTGACTGATGTATTAAATACCACAACAATTAAATTATATATTTCTGTATTTCTATGTCTCTATCCTCAACTTAATTTGTGAATTTGTCAGTCTTCTCCGAAGCAATTTGGCACCGACGTTTCATATTTATGAACACAATGTTATTATGGCCAGCTGAAGTGGACATCAATATTTTCTATCCAAGATTCAAAGAAGGCATCAGAAATGAGGAGAGTGACGATGGCTTAGTTTCAGACTGTGATTTTTAAGCATCCCCTCATGAATTGAATGAACATGTTTTAAAAACAGAAAAGAGGACGTATGTCTGTTTGGCTTTGTTCACTTTCCCATTACAATCATCTGGAAAAAAAAACTGACTGTGATGAACGGAAGACAACAGAGAAGCATTAAAAAGCTCTATTGAAGCTGGAGATTGAGATGCAATCAGCGCCCGAAGAGGAGTCGTTTGACTGCCTCGGAGTCATCTTCAAACCACTATGATTATCGGTGACTGACAGTGTTTGTACCCAAGAAAACGTCTCCCCCCCCACTCTCCCCAAGTCACTCAAATCTGGGAACCTAGTTATATGAAAGTATTTGCATCTCACTGACTTTGTTCTCGGGTGGTTGAAGAATCGTACGGTGTAAGTAATCAGCGCTCAGCTCAACATGGCCTCACAAGCGATCTCGTTGATTACAGTGACCAGTCAACCAACAACGAGCCTTACCTGACGAGGAAGATGTGTAATTAATAACCTAATTGAAGTGACTCTGGGAACCGTGAAGGTAAAAACCTATTTGGCTTTGTAATCGGCTCCGAGACATTAGTTTGGTTCTGAAAGCAACGCGTCAACACCGTTTTAAAAGACATGTTTTAAGGAGTGTATGGAATCTGGTCCAAAAAAAGAGACACTTGGAGTCAGTTGAGCATGTGAAACACCTGTTGCAAATGTGCTTATTGGTTGAATGGCACAGTCAAAAGTCACTGCTTCCTCTTGCATTCAGATCTGTTGTTTTGTTGTGTGGTACGGTACTCTCATATTGTCGTACTAATATAGATACGTACTGTTATGCTCCTTCCAATTGGTATCCCACCTCTTATAGGTATGAATATTATTTGACACTGCATAGGATGAAGCCATGGAGCTTTTACTCACACTATTGCAAAGTGGTCAAGTATTGTAAAAGGCTGTTAATTCTCAACAATTTACCTGACTAAACAAAATTAAGGGCTGATTCAATCCGTATTGTGGAAGATAAGCCCTATAAGCCCGATTGAAATTCAAAGCTAATTACAGATTGAGCCAACAAATGCAGCGTTTACCATAAATGCAGTCTCCACAAATGGGGCCACATTGCCTTTAAATGTAAATCATGCTATAGTGCTGATCTTCAGAGATATGGAATGAATCTAGGCCTAAATCAATACTCACTCCAATTAACTTCTACCTCAATCCATTATATTTTTGAAAAGCTGTGTAGCTGATCTGTCCTGAGTCCTGTCAGTACAGTACAGCGTGTTAAAGACTGTGCTTTCCCCCGATACCCCTGGAAACGGGAAGATGCGGGCACTGCCTCTCTGACATCTTGCACATGATAAGCGGTCCTTTGGAAGGAGACTGCTGACACGCCATGAATCTGAGGATGCGCGTCGCCAAATGAGGATGGAATCCTGCCTCATGTAATTCAGAGAGTATTTTTTTCATATTAAACATGCCTCCGAGCCCTGATTGCTTAGATCATAATCTCTTGAAGGGATAGTTCACCCAAATTACAAGATGACACATTGGTAAGCAGTCTATGGACAAGGTATGAAAGCAATCCATGCTTTGTGGTTATTTTCTTTGCAATGTTTCCAAATACTGTTTTAGCATTTGTGGCACGAATCCCATTCAAGTCATAGTACTGATATTAGCATTTGTGGCACGAATCCCATTCAAGTCATAGTACTGATATTAGCATTTGTCAGGCATCATAAAGTGTTTTGTTTTTGCACATGACCTGCCGTTGCCACAATAACCAGCCAAAAATGTAAAGGAAAAGTGACAGGAAATGAGCATTGCATCTATGTGCTACTTTAGAGGGAACCTAACGCAGCAGCCTTAAAATAAACGCCTGAAACTAGATCTCCTACATTCTGGTCTCGACGAGAAGGAAAAAAACTGTCGGAGGAGGTTATCTTCTTCTCTTCAACCACCAATCCAGTGAATGTGGAGGAGGAGTTAAGATGGAGCTGAAGTCTCTTGCTTGGGCTATGCGTTTTCAGGTTGTCTAACTAACATAAGTACCAGTGGAAAGCCCATCCAGAGAAAAAGCGCTTCACTCTCAGTTATTGCACCCACTGTGTGATTCCATTTGCGTCAATATGATTGGCAAGACAGTTTGGGCTGCAGAAACTCCTGTGTGGCACACAATGCTGTGCTGACTTCAGTGCGGCATCACAAACGTTCAATGCCAAATCAAACGCCAAAATTCATTCAAAAGCTACTGGCTGCGAATATTGTCCGGTCCCGACCCATGTTTTAACTCTCCTCGTCCGTGCCTGCGGGCCTTCGTTACGTTTTCAATGCCGTTCGAGAATCTTAGCAGATTATTACAGCATAGGTGTGACAACCTTTGCATGTTATCTTGCATATATGATTACATAAGAAGACATTTATGGTTACAGTTACCTCAAAATGTGTTACTAATTTTACGGTTGAATGTTACATTAGTTTGTAACATAGCCTTAACTTTAGGCTATTTGCTGTATTACAAAAGCAGTTTGTGCTCAGTCGGTAGTTGGCTAGCCTTGGCAATTCAAAATACACAGTTAGCTAGATAGCTAGTGCTAGTAAAATCATATATTGATTCGAACTGTTTCTAATACCGATGCTGACATTCATGCTTAGATGACCGCCGAATCGAACCACAGAGAACTCGAGAAACTAAGATGTATGTTTCAAAATTGAAGCCCACATACTGGTAGTTTCTAGCATTCACTCGTGAGACATTCAGAGATTTCATTATAGTTTAGTCAAAGTGTATTGTATAATTCACTGGTCAACATTACTCATTGAGTCAACTTCTCAACATTTTCTGACTAGTTGACTAAACCATGTTATCTCAACATTTTCTGACTAGTTGACTAAACCATGTTATCTCAACATTTTCTGACTAGTTGACTAAACCATGTTATCTCAACATTTTCTGACTAGTTAACTAAACCATGTTATCTCAACATTTTCTGACTAGTTGACTAAACCATGTTATCTCAACATTTTCTGACTAGTTGACTAAACCATGTTATCTCAACATTTTCTGACTAGTTGACTAAACCATGTTATCTCAACATTTTCTGACTAGTTGACTAAACCATGTTATCTCAACATTTTCTGACTAGTTGACTAAACCATGTTATCTCAACATTTTCTGACTAGTTGACTAAACCATGTTATCTCAACATTTTCTGACTAGTTGACTAAACCATGTTATCTCAACATTTTCTGACTAGTTGACTAAACCATGTTATCTCAACATTTTCTGACTAGTTGACTAAACCATGTTATCTCAACATTTTCTGACTAGTTGACCATGTTATCTCAACATTTTCTGACTAGTTGACCATGTTATCTCAACATTTTCTGACTAGTTGACCATGTTATCTCAACATTTTCTGACTAGTTGACCATGTTATCTCAACATTTTCTGACTAGTTGACTAAACCATGTTATCTCAACATTTTCTGACTAGTTGACTAAACCATGTTATCTCAACATTTTCTGACTAGTTGACTAAACCATGTTATCTCAACATTTTCTGACTAGTTGACCATGTTATCTCAACATTTTCTGACTAGTTGACCATGTTATCTCAACATTTTCTGACTAGTTGACTAAACCATGTTATCTCAACATTTTCTGACTAGTTGACTAAACCATGTTATCTCAACATTTTCTGACTAGTTGACTAAACCATGTTATCTCAACATTTTCTGACTAGTTGACTAAACCATGTTATCTCAACATTTTCTGACTAGTTGACTAAACCATGTTATCTCAACATTTTCTGACTAGTTGACTAAACCATGTTATCTCAACATTTTCTGACTAGTTGACTAAACCATGTTATCTCAACATTTTCTGACTAGTTGACTAAACCATTCAAAAACATTTTGAGTTGAATCGACTATTTTTCAGTTGAATTGACTTTGGAAAAATTAGCTGAAACAACTAAAAGGCTAAATAAGTTTTTACAGTGTAGGATGGAAGTGTAAACACAGCCTATGAGTCTTTTGTCCATTCCTCAGTGTTACAATCATGACACCAGGGATATACAGCACTAGCGCTACTAGCAGCTTTCGCTGACCAACTGAGCCGGTTAAGTTCCTCGGGTCTGTATGCAGTCAATGGAATCCCTCTGAGTGTTCAATTAAGGAGACTGGAAGCTCTCCCGATACAGCTACCAGCCTGTGCCTGCCTTACCTAATGCAATTTCCTCTGATTGAGCCAGTCATTAATAAGTCCCCCAAAGTGTCACTTAGTCGTCGTCATCGGCCCCGACTGGTTGTTAAGCCCTGACAAGAGCAATTTAACACAGTGCTAATAACCTGCTATTACTCGGTGATGGGATGCGTCGTCGGAACTACACACTCACCCCATAAATAATCCCCAGGGTGAAGCTGTGAGAGTTATGAGCAAACACCTAAACGGTGGAAAGACCACCTAATATTTATTAACTACATCAAGTCCCACTCATAAATGCCTAGCAAGAGGAAATAGCATGGAAGAAGATTAAACGTCAGAAAGAAATTGGGATTTGAGGGTCTCTTTTTGTGGCTCAGACCCGTTCAAATAATTTGCTGGATAGGTGTAAGCTAGTAGTGGGGTCTCTTACATTGACCAATCATGTCAGCGATAAATAAACTCTAAGGAATGGAGGGAGGGAGAGAGGGTACATTTTGGAATTATTCAAACAGGGTCTTTGTTTGGGTGTGCTGAATAGGCTTTAAGTGAACTTCTCCAACCAGAACTCCTTGAAGCATGACCAGGCGTTTATTAATACACCCCAATGAAAACCCTGATGTGGGGCAGATAATGTGGAAAGCTCTTTATTACCCTCATGTTCTCTTCAGTTTAATGAGATGGATGGGGGTAAAGCGGAGGGAGATGTGGTGTTCATTTGTCATTGACAAAAAGGGGTGTGTGAAAGATGATGAGGTCTTTGGATTAGCTACAAGGTTGTTTGCACAAAGTATTACAGATGTAACGAGTGTATTTTCATGACACTTTCTTGGGTGTTTGCTAGCACATCATACACACAGATATAATCCAGCTAGTGTAACAAATTGAGGCATCTAGGCATATAATGTAGAATGGCACCGGAGGAGATGGCTGCCGTTTTACGGGCTCCTAAACAATTGTTACACAATTCAGGAAACTAGTTGTATGTCAAAAGTCACAACTTCATAGGAGAGCCATTTGAATGTAAAAAAAGTTTTTACAAAATGCGTTTTTGGCAGAAATGCCTTCTCGAACATGTGAACTTTCATTTGCCTTAATAACAAACTTGTATGCTATCTGTAAATACGAATAAAATTGTTCAATTACTAGCCTTGTTGGTTAAACCACAGAAAAAGTGGCAACCTTCCCACTAGCCATGATTGGCTGAGATAATGAGAGGGCTGGACATGCCGAGAGAGGAGTTCGGATTGGTCTGCCACATTCAGGGCTTCTGAGTATTTCAGCTCGTCAGTCTGTGTTGGTAATCCTGCCGAACGTGGCTTTTTTTTAAAAAACGTATTGTGTAGTGGAGCTGCATAAAATTAGTCTTTGTGACTTCTGGATATGGCTACATGTTCAAACATTAATGATGTTCATATGCTTCATTGTTTTTTGCACAAAGGCTTTGTGTTTCAAATGACATCTTAATATATAGTACACTTCTCTTCCCAGAGCCATATGTGATAGTGAACCACATAGTAGTGAATAATATGGGGAATAGGGTGTTACCTTTACCTATGCTTCAAGACCCAAATGGAACATACATTATATTTCTTATAACAACAAGATACATCATGTTTTTAAGAACTTAACTTTTTAAAGTTTTATTGTACAAATTATAAATTACAATTGGGGATACAGGTGTGGAGAGGAGAGAGCTTTGGAAGGGTACCCAGCAAACTGGGAAAAATCCCATCAAATTTGCTAAGATTCCCATTAAGTTCTAGTTACGGTTTTGTCTAATAATTAGGACAACATCCCAAAAGCATTCAAATAATGTTTTTGATGAAAATGTTTTTCTTTTCGGGAAATGTTTTAAATTAAATATCCTTGGAATGTTCACCAAACATTCACTAAAATGTTGTGCACAGCTGTAACAACCACCGCAGAACATTTCCCAAACATTCTCATGAGGTTTCCAGGTAAGGAACAGACTAAATGTGTTCTGGGAATGTTCTTGCAAGACAAACTTTGTATAATGATAAACACAACTGGACCGTTTTTGAGTTATGAGAACAATGTAACGAATGTTCTGGCAACTTTCACAGAACCAATTTTGGTTTACTGGGTAAACTATGGGATTGAACCCGGTCACTGATGGGGAGTTAAACATGTATTGAGAGCGGGGACCATTACCACTTAGCCATGGCTCTGCCACATAGACATGATACTTAACCTGTCTTCTGTCTTTGCAGGAACTCTTTACGGCAGAATGCAAGTTCAAAGAGTCTGTGTTTGAGAACTATTATGTGATCTACTCGTCGATGCTGTACAGGCAACAGGAGTCAGGGAGAGCTTGGTTCCTGGGGCTCAACAAAGAGGGCCAAGCCATGAAGGGGAATCGAGTGAAGAAAACAAAACCAGCTGCTCACTTCCTGCCCAAGCCATTAGAAGGTATGCCAACACCACATTCTGAGTTTGATTTTTTCTTTTCGTTAGAAAATAACTGTTTCAGGGGAATTAGAGCAGTATAAGCAAGAGAGCAGCAAATATAGTTTTTGTTGTTTTGTGATGAGTGGCAATATATTGAACTGAAAAGTAGGGCATTTAAATCTGCTAGACTTCTTTCAAGGATAACCTTTGCAAAACATGTCTGTACCTTCTACTGTATATGAACCTTTCCTCCTGGCTGAAAGCTAGTAATTTACCAAAGTTTAACTTCTGTAATGTTGGTAACTAACAGGTAATCTATGGCAATCTATGGTAACTTTGGTAATTTTTATTTGAATTTTAAAAAATGCATTTATATATAGAATTATTACATATAAATAATATTTCATGCTGAAACCCTCATATTAAACAACAATGGTATTCACTAAGTTAATGGATTTTTATTTATGATAAAGTTTTATACTTTTGTCATTCTATTTCTTATTTTAAAATCATCTTATTTGATTATTTTATATAAACTGTAGTGTTGTGTCAGGTTGGCTAGATATTATTTTAGTGGAGGACCATTCTTGAAATACGCTGGAAACTGTTGAGCGTGAAAAACCCAGCAGTGTTGCAGTTCTTGACACCAACCGGTGCGCCTGGCCCGTTCAAAGGAACTCCTTGTTTTGTCTCAAAACAACAACAAAGAACTTCTTTAACCTGTCTCCTCAACTTCATCTACACTGATTGAAATGGATTTAACAAGTGACATCAATCATAGCTTTCACCTGGATTTACCTGGTCAGTCTATGCCTATATGGCATGTCATGTCCATAATGCTTTGCACACTCAGTGTATTTTACACGTGACGAGGTCACACAGAGGACCAGAGATAATTACAGACACCTGTGATAATCCGAAGTACCCAAAAAGGCGAAAGTTACAAACATTCTGGTAGTTTGCTGGTAAACTTCAAAAGTTTCCAGTAATATACCCTCCCTTTGCAACCCTACTACTTATTGTTGGTACCAAGTTTATGCCTCATGTCAGAGGTGTCAAACTTATTAAATGTATGGGCTACCGATGAGGCAGGGTTTATGTATATATCACCAGAATCTTAGACAAGACATTCACATGTAAGCCATCACATGCCTGCAGGTTCACAATAGCACATTGCATCCTCCACACCCCTCGGAATGACCATCCCACACCTACACCCCTGTCACGGTAGTGTCTTACGAGGGAACAAGTCTATCTTTACTGTTAATCCCACCCCGAGTAACCACCCACGGCTACACTGAAGGATGGTTATCTTCCCCTTGACGTATCATTTATATTTCTCATTCCCATCCATAATTCACAGGTTGGCATGTAGCACAGAGGGGAAGGGACAAGCCCTGTCTTTGTGGCCATGAAATGTTGATGCTTTATGGTGCGTCTACACTCTCCTCCCCTCCCTGGCAGATTTGTGTCCATTATTTAAACATGGAAGCCTCTAGGAACCTGTACTGCACTGTCGTGACAGTGACACAGCTGCAGTGCAGGGAGCGTAAAGTGCAGGATCATTTGTGAGGTTCCCACTGCTCATTTTGCATAAAGGCTTTTGGCCAGATTCAGACTGGGGTCTGTAGAAAGGAGAGGAAGATATATACATGTTTTTAATTGAACCTTTACTTAACTACGGCAGCAGTCACAGGCTAAATAATGTGTTAGACACTTTTTTTGGTCTTTTTCGCCCCCTTTTTGCCCCTTTTGGTGTGGTCTGGAATGGTTTCCAGAAACAAATAGAAGCCTCTGCATCAACAAGACTTCAAACGGATTAAATCATTCATGCTAGCAGTCATTGGTGAAAAAGGAGCCATGTGGTTAGTTTTACAAGTTATTGGACTGAAAAGAGGAGAAATAAGACTTATTTTGCTCTGGATTTGACTAAATCTTCCCCCTCTCCTCCATTCTCTCCCTTTCTTTATTTTCTCTCTATTTTCTTACCCTCTCTATCTCTCTCTCTCTACCCGCTTCCTCTTTTTCCCTCTCACCCTTCCTTGCCTCCTTATCTCCTCCCTTCTCTTTATTATCTCTCTCCCTCACAGTTGCTATGTACAGAGAGCCATCGTTGCATGATGTAGGAGAGACCAAAGCGCCCAAAACAGCCGTTCCTCCCAGTAAAAGCACAACCGAGCCCCCAGTGATGAATGGAGGCAAACCAGTCAGCAAGCCTACTACTACTACTACTACTGCTACTGCTGCTAAGCCCCCCACATAGCCACAATTCACCTGGTGTGTGTGTGTGTGTGTGTGTGTGTGTGTGTGTGTGTGTGTGTGTGTGTGTGTGTGTGTGTGTGTGTGTGTGTGTGTGTGTGTGTGTGTGTGTGTGTGTGTGTGTGTGTGTGTACATGATGGAGGGAGGGATGTACATGATGGAGTCAGGGATTTTCCCTACCAGACTCCAAACCTGCACCCTCTTTCTTCTGTGGATTAGTTCCAGGCAATCTCTCGGTCCTTCCTTTCTTCTCCTCTCTCTCTTTCTTTCTCTTTAACTTATCAATGGGGGATCGATGCAGAAGGGTGGTCGCCTCCGCCCCCACCCCCCAAAACAGAAGGAAGAGTGACTCTGACAATGGAATCCGTAAAAATGATGTGTGTTTCACGGCCACATGTGATACCTTGCTTGCTGACGGTAACCCAAGACCACCCCCCTCTACATATATGCCCTGTTGCAACAGTGTGTGTGATTAAGATCTATTTTCTATACCACAGTGCACCAGCTATGTTCTGGGGTAGATACTTTACACACATAGTAAAAAAGAAAATGGACTGCTATCTTCTACTTTTTACAAGTATATTCCTGTCTCTTTCTCTTTCTATTCTCACATTTTTCTCTTTGTTGAGTAACTTAGAAAAAAGTACATTTTGCAGGGGCAGTGTGTGGTTTTGTAATACACACATTCATGCCGATGTATACTCAACACACACAGACACATTGACACTGAAATACACTCTTCTTCCCATACACAACACATACACACACAAGAAATAAGATGCCATAAGGTTCCAGGGACTCATTTAGGAAGTCTGGTGTTAGGGAAGCACTACAGATACGCACGCATGCACGCACGCACGCACACACGCACGCACACACACACACACACACACACACACACACACAGCATCTACGTCGAGGGGAGAGTCAGAGTCTCAGGCTGCGTGTTGCTTTTTTAGAGCTCAATAAAGAAAGACTGGAGGACAGCTCACACAATCATAGCTGATGAAGTGCTAATTACCCCCACTGCAATCAATGCGAGGAGCCCACACACACATACAGACACAGATGTGCGTGTGTGTTGGAGAATGCTTTAACAAGTGGTGTATAGGTGTAAACATATCACAATCCGATCCCACCAGCGGTGAGCTCTGCCTCATCCGGTCGGGAAATAGGAACCTGAAATCTATTTTTCTTAAATTCTTATTTCTGAGCAAGGGCTCTAGGAATATCTATAGGCCTTGTAGGCCACAGTCCCTCACTCGCTGACTTGTCTGAATAACGGGCTAGGCTAGTGGCTTAGACTAAATGGTTCAAGCCCAACGGCGGCAGCCATTTTACATTCACATTTACTCGAGGTTTGGCTGCATCCCCATTTTGTTCAGGAAACTAAAGCATGGGCAAGGTTAGTATTGTGTTCTATTTTTCTTGCAGAAGCAATGCAAGAGATGGCTTATATTATAACATTTTCACTGTAAAAAAAAAAAAAGATTATACTACATATTCTGAGATGTTACGAGAGGATTTTCTCCTAGCTCAGCATGAAGAGTCCAGTATCGCTCATCTTGGCCTATTACGTGCCTGTTTAGACCTTGATCCCCAGCATGCCAATACATATATCCAGTCACAACTGGGCCTAAGGTGTCTCACCCACCAAACACATCCAATAAAGACCTAGCAGAATATTCACTCAACAACCTTTACAGCTGACAGAGATTGATTCATAAAATGACCAAAGTATCCAAGAAGCCAGAACGATACCACAGTTGTTGCTGTGTAGTACAATGGCAACAGCAGTCGACTGCATTCTGATTTGATTTTCCTTTCTCCGATTTAGCTTTTTTCCCACTGTGATTTACCATATCGTTCATTTTCACAAAAATAATCCCATTGAAGGAATCGATTCTCTGCTGGCCTTCTTGCTGAAGCTTTGAAAGGTCTTGATTGATGTCATTTTGGATCTTGTGTTCATATGAATCAAGGTTTTGGGATACCTAGAAACATTTACGTGCATGTTTTTCCACATAGGACTATGGCAGAGTTCCCCAACTGGCGGCCCGCGGGCCAAATTGTGGCTTTATTTGGCCCCCAAGTTTACTGAGCAAAAAAAAAATGTAATCTTTGTCGTTGTACTTAAAAGACTGTAAAAACACCAGGAAATCAGCTCCGAGTGATTTTAATTTGGGAAATCTGTTATTAAGTATTCACCTGCATAAAAGATAACGTGATCACATACACATGTAAGCAAGGTTTGAATTATATCTGTTTGGGCTTCTTGCAGTCTATTTGGAATTATGTTCCGGCCCCGCGGCTGAATCTAGTTGATGATCCCTGGACAATGGGATAAGGGAAAGGTACTGTTCAGACCAATGCTAGTGAGGAGTTGTTTGGAAATTGTTTGGGACTCAAATTAGCATGTTGTTAGGCACACTCACACTCCTGGAGCTACTTCACCGCACTTTCTGTTCGGAGTCCTGATCTGATCACGACTGTTAGCAATGTATCAACCATTATCTGAATCTATCTGCTGATTTAATTCTGAACTTGATTTACTGGATTCTATTGATAGCTAAGATTTAGAATGTTGATAAGTAGACTGAAGCTACTGTATGCTGCTAAAATTGGAAATATATTAAGAGATTTATTTGCTGATATAATTTTCCAGTTTATTGGGATTTTAAGCCCCTATTTTCTAGAGGATGTTGAAGCACATTTACTAGTTAGACTTAAAAACACTTGTCTGTACAAAGCTACATGGATGCTATTATAACAATGCCGTAATGTACACAAAGGAGCTGAAATAATATTTTTTTTCTTTAGGGCGGGTGTCCCCTCCACATTACACCCAGGTTGCATCCCAAATGGCACCCTATTCCTTACATACTGCACTATGGGTCCTGGTCAAAAGAAGTGCACTAAATAGGGAATATGGTGCAATTTGGGATGCATGTCCAGTAATTTCCCTTCATCATAATGAACTCTACATGCTGGGCTACCCAAGCCCCTGCAGACCAGTTGACTGGTTTTTCGAAAGCTGAACTTTATTTTTGTAAATGACTGTGTAAATGTGCGTCTGTTTATCTCTCTAGCCGCCATCTTGTTTTTTTGTTGGTTTGTTTGTTTTGTTCCTACTGTATATGGGTCGTGCGTGATGTTGTTTTCCTGATCCTTCCCTGAACAGTTTATTTTCAGCTGTCTCCCTCTGTCAACTAATTTGTCAAAAAGTAGTTGGAGATGTTTTAGTTTTGCTTTTGTCCTTTTTCTCATCTTTTGCATGGGGAGAGGATGGCATTGATGGGCTGCATGTAGTAGGCTGTGTGTATCAAGAACTGTTGGTATGTACTTCTAATTTGACATACATATATGCTACAAGTTTGTCTGCACTGTACAGTTTGTTTGTTGTATACATATATACAACATATTGAATAAAATATTTATATGAAGGTGTGACTGTAATGTCAGTAACATTAATGCAATATAGTGTGCAGTATATTATTGCACCTGTCATTTTGATGGGATAAATAAAACGAAAGGTTGGCTAGTACTAAAAAGCATGAAAAGGCCAAAGTAGAATTATTTACATGACCGTTTTTCTTTACTACTTCCTATCAATCATGTTTTCAGGTAGAGGTTGGGCTCTCGAGTCAAAGAAACTCACATCCCCTGAAACCACCTTCTGAACTTACATGAATACCCAGCATGGCACTATAGAGCTATGTGTGTTTTCTGTTCTTTTTTCGGCCACCACATTTGAACATGTTCATGACATGGTGTTCACGAGTAAGGAGGAATTGCCATGCATTGATTGACCCGGTTGTAGAAGATTATGATGGTTGTGATAGTTTTCAGTGATAATAGGCACTATTAAAACGATTTATATTTAAATATATACAATTGCAAGTGTGCCACTTGGAGAAATGTATGTCATGTTAATACAGATTTATACCCACGTATGATTATGGTATTTTCATTGTTTTCCATGCAGAAATGTTGTGTCACGCGGCACATTCAATGTTTCATTATTACAAAATAAATAAAACGCTCAAACGATACTCTTGACTTGAGTGCAGGGTGTTCTTTGAGACCAATTTGTCAGGAAGCACTTTTAACCCCCCCCCCAAAAAAACACACCACTGGTGAGAATCACGCACACACACACACACACACACACACACACACACACACACACACACACACACACACACACACACACACACACACACACACACACACACACACACACAATGTATTAAAGATTTATCCTTTTGTTTTCAATGTTTGGATTCTGTTCATGTACCTGCATCCTATTGTGTGTAGCGTTCTGGAATATGTAATGAGTCTTACAGAAACAATTGCCATACATATAGTTATATTGGAAACATATAAAGGGTTACATGGTAAGGTCTTCTAAAGTGAACAAAAACATATTTTTGCTACAAAAGTTTTTTTCTTGCATACAAAAAAAGAACATAGTTTTAATAAAGATGATTTGTAACCAGTACAATGAATGCTGTTATACAAGTGATATGCAGAAATCTGAATGAAGAATTACATCCCAGTTTGGTTGACTTCTTTTTTTATCCTCCTCTCCATCGCGCTCTCCATTCCTCTCCTTCCTTTGGTGTTTCACACCTTTTCTGACAGCACAGTCTCTTTGTGTAGCTACTGAAATGTTCTGTGGTGTTAGTATTCAGTTCCCACCCAGATCTCACAGGCGTTCCCCGTCCAGCCATCCCAGCAGTCACAGTTGCCGCAGTTGCACATCCCATTCCCTGCAATAAGAGGTAAGAGGAGAAACTGTAAAGTGACAGAGCCACCTGACCAATCATGCCTGAGCTTTCTTAACCAGGTTCCTGAACCCCCTGACAGAGTTCCACGATGGGGGCTCGAGCTAGGCTGAGCTCTCTTGGGTTGCTATGGGTATGCTCTAGAGTGGGATTTTATTTATTATATGACGCCATTACATAAGGCTCAATCTTAGTCAAAGACAAAAGTACTGAAGTAAAAAGACAATGTGTGTGTGTGGTATAAAATACTGAGACCGCCTGACAGATCAACACTGTGAAATGGTCATAGGAAATCATTATTTTTCTGGCCTTTATATTGAGGCCTATAGCTTAGGGAGTTTTGCTGTGTCGACAAGAGAACACAGGGGAAATTAGTGTTCTTTTGAGCAAATCTGGTCATGCAGTGAGCGATTTCACTGGGCTACGGGCAGGGCAGATCAGGGCAGGAGAAATCCCCTCATCTAGACTCTCAGAAGTGGAGTAGTGTTGTGTGTCATGCCTCCGAGTTGGGCATTAAAGCAGGGATAGAAGGGGATGGTGTTATACGGAATGGAGAAACCAAAATATTTGTGTTGTGCTGTATTTTACATTGTATCATTAAAAACCATTCACACATTGGGAATTCCCACATCTTAAAACTACAGGTACACATGGTTCTGGATGTTCTGTCTAGAAAACAGATTGTGACAAGTCTGGGGGATAGCCCCGACCAAGACTCAAACCCATGTTAGAGCCCAAGTCCCTGCAACTGTCAGTCCAACCCCTGAACCACCAAGAAGTGTAAGCAATGTAAACTGTGTCCACTGCATTGTGCTGTATTCCCTTAAAGTGATTTACTGGAATGAATATTCCAAAACACAAGCAAACATTGAAATTCAAAGACAATTAGATGTTTCTAATGTTGACTGAAGGTTCTAATTTGTGTCACAGGTTTGCACCCTCGTTTCTCTCTAAGGCTCAAAGGGTGCCAGCACTATCATCCTTGGTGCATGAAATGAACCAGCAGGCATTCCTAATACATTGAATGTTCCACATCGCTCATGAATTGTATGCATAATGAGAATCTCCTGCTTTGAACAATCCATACAATTCCCACATGTGGAATAACTCATCCACAAACTTAGCAGACAGATGTTTGCGTGGTTCTAATGCTAAAATATTGAGTGCACTGTACTGCCACCTTGGGAAGGGGGGGAGTAATCGAATAATTACTATTGTTTGTTTTGATTTGCATAACCCCCCTTCCCCCCTTTTTGAGAAGTCACTTTTCCCAGTGAAACATGAAAAAAAAACACTATTTCAATCATCCTCATGTATATGGTAATTGTGACATATGCCCTAATCATTAATATGCTAAACAGCGACATTTAACCAACATATTTATGAATTCCCTTTGTCCACTCGAATTTTTCTCACTCATTGTTAATGAATGTTTGCGTGAATTCTGTGGTTAAAGCATTGCTTTGAGTGACACTATGACTGACACAGGAGTCATGCATCCAATAAGAGAAGTACTTCTAAACAGTACTTCCAATTGCCTGCTGCCCTGAGGAAATATTAATGGGAGACCAACTTTAAATAAAGTGCAGCTTATAAAGGATTCATAAAGCCTTCATAAACACTACATAAATGTGTTACAAGTCATCTATAAACTTAAGTCATGCTCTGTAAAGGGTTCATAACTGTGACATAACCACCTATGTCAAATGTGACATAACCATCAATGTCAAATGTGACATAAACCACTAAGACAAATATAGGTGGCATAAGCACCTCTTAATAAAGGCCTTATAAATAACATTAAATTGAGGCTTCACAAAGCATTTATAACCATGTCATGCATCTTGATAGAGCATTGCAATGCCAGGATAGTGGGTTTGATTCCTGGGATCACCCAAATGTATTCACGCATGACTGTAAGTCGCTTTGCATAAAACTATCTGCTAAATTGTATATATTATATTATATTACTCAAAACAAATATAGGATGGCCCAACCTCTTTCCCTCTTGGGATCATAGTCAATATTGGACCTGACCTCAACCTTCCTCAAAACTTTGATAGGGCCTTTTAAAATCTGTTATTATTTTTGCCTACTTCTGTTTCTTTCCCAAATTCCGTTTTCTCATTTGAGTTTTTTCAGGTTTCGTATTTCCCATTTTTTTTTCTGGTTTTACCATTTTCTTCACACTTTTTAATTTAAAAACAAAAACAAACGATTTTCTGTGATTACAACAATGCTTAATCCACATCAGGGGATGACTTTTGCGGTCTTGGAAAAATCTTAGAAACTTACATTTTGCAGTGTAGTTGACCTTTAATTCAGTGAGCATTTCCTGCAATGTTGTTTGGTTAGCACGTGATGATTATGTATTACATATGCAGTGATTCACATTGTGGGAATTTATTTGACCTTGGAACATGGTTTTATACCCAAATTTAATGCAAATGTCACTTAAATATGAACAAATATGCATTATTGTACATGTTTAGACAATTATGTTTCATATATCATGAATAAATCTAGGTTATTGACACTTTTCTACTATTATATCGGGGACTATTACGTAGCTAGCTAGCAGGCTCAGTTAAATAAGGGTCAGATTGAAATGTACTGGTATTTGGTCATTGGTATTTTATTAGGATCCCCATTAGCTTTTTCAAAAGCAACAGCTACTCTTCCTGGGGTCACACAATCATGAAACGTCACACAAAATGACATAATACAAAAAATCAATAGACAAGAACAGCTCAAGGACAGAACCACATTAAAAAAAATAAAGGCACACGTTGGCTACATATCAATGCATACACAGAAACTGTATAGATCAAATAGGGGAGAGGCGTTGTGCCGCGAGGTGATGCTTTATCTGTTTTTGGAAACCAGTTTTTCTGTTTTTTTGAGCAATATGAAATGGAAGGAAGTTCCATGCAATTAGGGCTCTATATAACACTGTATGCTTTCTTGAATTTGTTCTGGATTTGGGGACTGTAAAAAGACCCCTGGTGGCATGTCTAGTGGGATAAATCTGTGTGTCAGAGATGTGTGTAAGTTGATTATGCAAACAATTTGGGATTTTCAACAAATGTATGTTTCTTCTATAAAGAAGAAGTGGTGCAGTCAGTCTCTTAGCGAAGAGAGACTGGCATGCATAATATTTATATCAGCCCTCTGATTACAATTAAGAGAAAACGTGCCACTCTGTTCTGGACCATCTGCAGCTTAACTCGGTCTTTCCTTGCAGTACCGGACCACACAACTGGACAATAATCAAGATTAGACAAAACTAGATCCTGCAGAACTTGTTTTTTGGAGTATGGTGTCAATAAAGCAGAGCATCTCTTTATTACGGACAGGCCTCTCCCCATCTTTACAACCATTGAATATATATGTTTGACCAGGACAGTTTACAATCTAAAGTAAAGCCAAGAAATGTAGTCTTCTCATCTTGTTCAACAGCATTCAACATTCATTACCAGATTCAGCTGAGGTCTAGATCGTAAGGAAATATTTGTACCAAATACAATACTCTTAGTTTTAGAGATGTTCAGGACAAGTTTATTACTGGCCACCCATTCCAAAACAGACTGCAACTCTTTGTTAAGTATACGTGGACACACATGCTTTGTTTAATGCCAGTGGCAGGTCATTTGTAAAAATAAAAAAGAGTAGAGGGCCTAGAGAGCTTCCCTGAGGTACACCATACTTTACATGTTTGACATTAGAGAAGTTTCCAGTAAAGAAAATAATGTGAGTTCTATTAGATAGATAGGTCTGAATCCACGACATGGCAGAGGTTGAAAAGCCATAACACATACTTTTTTTTAACAACAGGTTATGGCCAATAATATTAAAGGCTGCACTGAAACCTAACAGCACAGCTCCCACAATCTTATTATTATCAATTTCTGTCAACAAATCATTAGTCATTTGTGTCAGTGCAGTACATGCTGAGTGCCATTCTCTATAAGCATGCTGAAAGTCTGTTGTTAATATGTTTACAGAGAAATAACATTGTATTTGGTCAAACACAGTTTTTTTAAACAGTTTGCTAAGAGCTGGCATCAAGCTTATAGGTCTGCTGTTAGAACCAGTAAAGGCCGCTTTGCCACTCTTGGGTAGCGGAATGACTTTGGCTTCCCTCCAAGCCTGAGGAGAAAAACTTTCCTCTAGGCTCAGATTAAAAATATGACAGATATGAGTGGCTATAGAGTCAGCTACCATCCTCAGTAGCTTACCATCTAAGTTGTCAATGCCAGTAGGTTTGTCATTATTGATCGATAACAATAATTTTTTCATCTCTCCCACACTAACTTTACAAAATTAAAACATGCAATGCTTTTCTTTCATTCTATTTTTTGTATGCATAAATACAATTGCTCACTGTTCACTGTTACCATTTCCTGCCTAAGTTTGCCCACCTTGCCAATGAAATAATCATTAAAATAATTGGCAACATCAAATGGTTTCGAATGAATATTTCAACGAACGATAGAGTTGAATTTGTCTTTCTGCCCATAATTTCATTTAAAGTACTCCAAAGTTTTTTCCCATCATTCTTTATTTCATTGATCTTGGCTTTATAATACAGTTTCTTCTTCTTTTTGTTGAGTTTAGTCAAATAATTGTTGAATTTGCAGAAAGACAGCCAGTCAGATGTGCAGTCAGACTTATTAGCCACTCTTTTTGCCCCATCTCTTTCAGCCATACATTTTTTCAATTCCTCATCAATCCATGGAGCCTGAACAGTTCTAACAGTCAGTTTCTTAACATGTGCATGTTTATCAATAATTGGAAGAAGCAATTTCATAAATTCATCAAGTGCAGCGTCTGGATGCTCCTCATTAATCACATCAGACCAACAAATATTTTTAACATCATCCACCTAAGAGTAACAGCAAAATATTTTGTATGATCTTTTATATACTATTTTAGGCCCAGCTTTTGGAACCTTGGCTTTCCTGGCTATAGCCACAATATTGTGATCACTGCATCCAATGTGTACGGATACAGCTTTAGAACATGTTCTACAGTATTAGTTGAAATGTGATCGATACATGTGGATGATCTTGTTCCTGTAGTGCTTTTAAACACCCTGGTAGGTTGATTAATAACCTGAACCAGATTACAGGCACTGGTTACAGTAAGAAGCTTCCTCTTGAGCGAGGTCCCCAAGTAAGTGTTTACATCAGGCATTTCACACATATTATTTAGATACTGACTGTTAGCACTTGGTGGCCTATAGCAACACCCCAAAAGAAAAGGCTTTAGATGTGCCACGTGAACCTGCAACCACAACACTTCAATAACACTTGACATAAGATCTCTAAGCATTACAGGGATATGACTCTGAATATACACTATTGTTCAAATGTTTGGGGTCACTTAGACATTTCCTTGTTTTCCATGAAAACATCCATGAAATTAGTTACAAAATGATAAGTAAATATTGTCAAGACCCTGACAACGTTATAAATAATGATTTTTATTTGAAATAATAATTGTGTCCTTCAAACTTTGCTTTCATCAAAGAATCCTCCATTTGCAGCAATTACAGCCTTGCAGACCTTTGGCATTGTAGTTGTCAATTTGTTGAGGTAATCTGAAGACATTTCACCCCATTCTTCCTGAAGCACCTCCCACAAGGTGGATTGGCTTGATGGGCTTTGGGTCATTGGGTCATTGGGTCATTGTGCTGTGCTTTGGGTCATTGTCCTGTACGGTCAAGCTGCTCCCACAACAGCTCAAGGGTTGTGACTATGCTGGCCACTCCATTAGAGACAGAATAGCAGCTGACTGCTTCTGCCCTAAATAGTTCTTGCATAGTTTGGAGCTGTGCTTTGGGTCATTGTCCTGTTGAAGGAGGAAATTGTCTCCAATGAAGCGCCGTCCACAGGGTATGGCATGGCGTTGCAAAATGGAGTGATAGCCTTCCTTCTTCAATATCCCTTTTATCCTGTACAAATCTCCCACTTTACCACCACCAAATCACCCCTAGACCATCACATTGCCTCCACCATGTTTGACAGATGACGTCAAGCACTTTTCATTTTTTTCTGCGTCTCACGAATGTTCTTTGTGATCCAAACACCTCAAACTTAGATTTGTCCGTCCATAACACTTTTTCCAATCTTCCTCTGTCCAGTGTCTGTGTTATTTTGCCCATCTTCATCTTTGCTTTTTATTGGAAAGTCTGAGATATGGCTTATTCTTTGCAACTCTGACTAGAAGCCCAGCATCCCAGAGTCCCCTCTTCACTGTTGACGTTGAGACTGGTGTTTTGCAGGTACTATTTAATGAAGCTGCCAGTTGAGGACTTGTGAGGCATCTGTTTCTCAAACTAGACATTCTAATGTACTTGTCCTCTTGCTCAGTTGTGCAACGGGGCCTCCCACTCCTCTTTCTATTCTGGTTAGAGACAGTTTGTGCTGTTCTGTGAAGGGAGTAGTACACAGCGTTGTACGAGATCTTCAGTTTCTTGACAATTTCTCACATTGAATAGCCTTCATTTCTCAGAACAAAAGTAAACTTATGAGTTTCAGAGGAAAGTTATTTGTTTCGGGTCATTTTGAGCCTGTAATCGAACTCACAAATGCTGATGCTCCAGATACTCAACTAGTCTAAAAAGGCCAGTTGTATTGCAACTTGGATTAGCTAACACAACGTGCCATTGGATCACAGGAGTGATGGTTGCTGATTATGGTCCTCTCTACGCCTATGTAGATATTCCATAAAAAATCTGCCGTTTCCAGCTACAATAGTCATTTACAACATTAACAATGTCTACACTGTATTTCTGATCAATTTGATGTTATTTTATGGACAAAAATGTTGTTTTCTTTCAAAAACAAGGACATTTCTAAGTGACCCCAATTTTTTTAACGGTAGTTCAACCTCCCCCATAAGCATGTCTGTGTCTTCTATAGATGTTATATCCTTGTATTGCTACTGCTGTATCATCAAAATAATTATCTAAGTGAGTCTCAGAAATGGTTTAATATACAGTGCCTTGCGAAAGTATTCGGCCCCCTTGAACTTTGCGACCTTTTGCCTCATTTCAGGCTTCAAACATGAAGATATAAAACTGTATTTTTTGTGAAGAATCAAGAACAAGTGGGACACAATCATGAAGTGGAACGCCATTTATTGGATATTTCAAACTGTTTTAACAAATAAAAAACTGAAAAATTGGGCGTGCAAAATTATTCAGCCCCCTTAAGTTTATACTTTGTAGCGCCACCTTTTGCTGCGATTACAGCTGTAAGTCGCTTGGGGTATGTCTCTATCAGTTTTGGGGTATGTCTCTATCAGTTTTGCACATCGAGAGACATTTTTTCCCATTCCTCCTTGCAAAACAGCTCGAGCTCAGTGAGGTTGGATGGAGAGCATTTGTGAACAGCAGTTTTCAGTTCTTTCCACAGATTCTCGATTGGATTCAGGTCTGGACTTTGACTTGGCCATTCTAACACCTGGATATGTTTATTTTTGAACCATTCCATTGTAGATTTTGCTTTATGTTTTGGATCATTGTCTTGTTGGAAGACAAATCTCCGTCCCAGTCTCAGGTCTTTTGCAGACTCCATCAGGTTTTCTTCCAGAATGGTCCTGTATTTGGCTCCATCCATCTTCCCATCAATTTTAACCATCTTCCCTGTCCTTGCTGAAGAAAAGCAGGCCCAAACCATGATGCTGCCACCACCATGTTTGACAGTGGGGATGGTGTGTTCAGCTGTGTTGCTTTTACGCCAAACATAACGTTTTGCATTGTTGCCAAAAAGTTCAATTTTGGTTTCATCTGACCAGAGCACCTTCTTCCACATGTTTGGTGTGTCTCCCAGGTGGCTTGTGGCAAACTTTAAACAACACTTTTTATGGATATCTTTAAGAAATGGCTTTCTTCTTGCCACTCTTCCATAAAGGCCAGATTTGTGCAATATACGACTGATTGTTGTCCTATGGACAGAGTCTCCCACCTCAGCTGTAGATCTCTGCAGTTCATCCAGAGTGATCATGGGCCTCTTGGCTGCATCTCTGATCAGTCTTCTCCTTGTGTGAGCTGAAAGTTTAGAGGGACGGCCAGGTCTTGGTAGATTTGCAGTGGTCTGATACTCCTTCCATTTCAATATTATCGCTTGCACAGTGCTCCTTGGGATGTTTAAAGCTTGGGAAATCTTTTTGTATCCAAATCCGGCTTTAAACTTCTTCACAACAGTATCTCGGACCTGCCTGGTGTGTTCCTTGTTCTTCATGATGCTCTCTGCGCTTTTAACGGACCTCTGAGACTATCACAGTGCAGGTGCATTTATACGGAGACTTGATTACACACAGGTGGATTGTATTTATCATCATTAGTCATGTAGGTCAACATTGGATCATTCAGAGATCCTCACTGAACTTCTGGAGAGAGTTTGCTGCACTGAAAGTAAAGGGGCTGAATAATTTTGCACGCCCAACTTTTCAGTTTTTGATTTGTTAAAAAAGTTTGAAATATCCAATAAATGTCGTTCCACTTCATGATTGTGTCCCACTTGTTGTTGATTCTTCACAAAAAAATACAGTTGTATATCTTTATGTTTGAAGCCTGAAATGTGGCAAAAGGTCGCAAAGTTCAAGGGGGCCGAATACTTTAACAAGGCACTGTATGAATGTCATCTGATGTTAGCATGTTATTGATTTCATGAACCTTATGTCTAAAGCTACATATATTAATACGGGCTATTTTCAGCCCTTTCCTGGGTAGCTTATCAGATATAGACATAATACTGAAAAGAGCAAATAAAGCAAGAGAACAAAATATACATTCAGCAGTCCATTAATCAATTGGTATGTGTTCTGAGGGGGTTGAAGCTACGAACCCATAGGCTTGGCTCGCTCATCCCTTCAAGGCTTCTGGGAGGGAGGGTGGACAATGAGCCTGTCATAGCGGATGTAAGCAATGTCCCCACGCGCTCTGGCAGCTTTCATGGCTGGAATCAGTTCTTTCCTCTTCTGGCGCACAGCTTCAGGATAGTCTTTGTTGAGGAAGATATACGCTCCTCTCAAGTTCTTGGTCTTTCCAAAACAGCTACCTTGTCCTTGAACCTCAGGATCCTGACCACTATCGGCCTGGGCCTATAACCTGGCCTAATCTGAAAATAAGACTCCCTAAATTCTATCAGCATATCGATTGTGCTACCAGGGCTGGTAAAACCCTGGATCATTGTTGTTCTAACTTCCGCGAAGCATATAAGGCCCTCCCCCGCCCTCCTTTCGGAAAAGCTGACCACGACTCCATTTTGTTGCTTCCAGCCTACAGACAGAAACTAAAACAAGAAGCTCCCGCGCTCAGGTCTGTTCAACGCTGGTCCGACCAATATGATTCCACGCTTCAAGACAACAACATTGACGAATACGCTGATTCGGTGAGCGAGTTCATTAGGAAGTGCATCGGCGATGTTATACCCACAGCAACGATTAAAACATTCCCAAACCAGAAACCGCAGATTGATGGCAGCATTCGCTCGACACTGGGGCCCCACAAGGGTGCGTTCTGTGCCCTCTCCTGTACTCCCTGTCCACCCACGACTGCGTGGCCATGCACGCCTCCAACTCAATCATCAAGTTTGCGGATGACACAACATTAGTAGGCTTGATTACCAACAACGACGAGACGGCCTACAGGGAGGAGGTGAGGGCCCTCGGAGTGTGGTGTCACACTCAACGTCAACAAAACAAAGGAGATGATTGTGGACTTCAGGAAACAGCAGAGGGAGCACCCCTATCCACATCGACGGGACAGTAGTGGAGAGGGAAGTAAGTTTTAAGTTCCTCTGCGTACACATCACGGACAAACTGAATTGGTCCACCCACACAGACAGCGTTGTGAAGAAGGCGCAGCTGAAGAAATTCGGCTTGTCACCAAAAGCACTCACAAACTTCTACAGATGCACAATCGAGAGCATCCTGTCGGGCTGTGTCACCGCCTGGTACGGCAACTGCTCCGCCCACAACCGTAAGGCTCTCCAGAGGGTAGTGAGGTCTGCACAATGCATCACCGGGGACAAACTACCTGCCCTCCAGGACACCTACACCACCCGATGTCACAGGAAGGCCATAAAGATCATCAAGGGCAACAACCACCCGAGCCACTGCCTGTTCACCCCGCTATCATCCAGAAGGCGTGGTCAGTACAGGTGCATCAAAGCAGGGGCCAAGAGACTGAAAAACAGCTTCTATCTCAAGGCCATCAGACTGTTAAACAGCCACCACTACCATTGAGTGGCTGCTGCCAACATACTGACTCAACTCCAGCCAATTTAATAATGGAAATTGATGTGAAAAATGTATCACTAGCCACTTTAAACAATGCCACTTAATATAATGTTTACATACCCTACATTACTCATCTCATATGTATATGTATATACTGTACTCTATATCATTGTCACGTTCTGACCTTAGTTCTGTTATTATATCTTTGTTTTAGTATGGTCAGGGCGTGAGTTGCGTGGGTTGTCTATGTTCGTTTTTCTATCATTTGGGAATTCTGTGTTCGGCCTAGTATGGTTCTCAATCAGAGGCAGCTGTCAATCGTTGTCCCTGATTGAGAATCATACTTAGGTAGCCTGGGTTTCACTTTTGAGTTGTGGGTGTTTGTCTTCCGTGTTAGTGTTCGTACCACACGGGACTGTTTCGTTCATTTCAGGTTTTTGTTTTGTATTACGTAGTGTTCAGTTTATGTATTAAAATAAACATTATGGACACTTACCACGCTGCAAATTGGTCCTCCGATCCTTCTCTCTACTCCTCCTCAGAAGAGGAGGACGAGAACCATTACGATCATCTACTGCATCTTGCCATCTTTACGCAATACAGGTATCACTAGCCACTTTAAACTATGCCACTTTATGTTTATATACCCCACATTACTCATCTCATATGTATATACTGTAGTCTATACCATCTACTGCATCTTGCCTATGCCGTTCTGTACCATCCCTCATTCATATATCTTTATGTACATAGTCTTTATCCCTTTACACTTGTGTGTATAAGGTAGTAGTTGTGGAATTGTTAGATTAGATTACTTGTTGGTTATTACTGCATTGTCGGAACTAGAAGCACAAGCATTTCGCTACACTCGGATTAACATCTGCTAACCATGTGTATGTGACAATAAAATGTGATTTGATTTGATTTGATAGAAGTGCCCAGCCAAGAAGACTCAAGTCCATTGGACAACAGACTAAATTACGTCAAATCACATATCTATAGTAGCTTTGATTGGACATATCAACATCATACTTTGAAAATCTTAGCTAGCAGTCATCATCATGAATAAAGTCGACAATCTACTGGCAAATCCTCTTTAATCCTTGTCATATGAAGAGAAATAATGAAGAGAAAGTATAAATAAAACCTATTGGTGCTCATCAGCCATTAGATATAAACATTATACAACAAGTTGGAAATCGCAAATTCAACAATGACTGGTTTGGAAGGAATCAGTGGCTAACTGCAAGTGTTGCAAAGCCTGCTATTCAGTGGAGTGGCTGTGTAGTCCCAAGTCTAAGATTAAGGGTATTTTTTCCAAGTTTAAAATTAAAGGCATTCATCAGTGTTGTCAATGAAGCATTATTTGTGCCGCGCTGAAAACAACTGTTAACTCAGAACTGCAAAATCTGACTTTCGTCAGTTCAAGACAACTGGGAATTCTGGAAAAACGAGCTACTGGGAAAATAATTTTTAAACTTTCATCCAACTCGGGAGATCACTGATGTCATGATGATTCAAACTTTTTTGTGTGTTCCAAGTTGTCTTGAAAGCACCATAAATCCAGAGAATGTCAGACTTTGAAGGCAAAGTTTAATGACAACATTTGACCACAAAGGACCGTCGTGCCACCTTTCTGTTCAAGTGAACACAGCACAAGTTGAGTCCAAAAATGTATTGTATGCTGCTGCATAAATTATGTTAGATGCCAGGGAGAGATGTATACTGTAGCTAAGAAAGTAATACTAAGTGTAGTAAGCTGTTAGAGCCCATGTGCCTCACCCTAATAATTTTGAATATTTTAACCTCTTAATTCCGCCTACTATTCTGACTTTGTGGTGCACATGTAGACTATAAACTGTTTTTGAGAAATGTAATCATTGAATATTGTAAGAGCTTTCATTGTGTGCTTATATGCCCCCTTTATTTATCCTACCGTTCTGATTTGGTGTACAGGGAGGACACTGTAAGAACGGCCCATGTTCTGAATTTTGTGGCTGTACATTTAAAAAGTGCTGAACAAATAGCTATATTGACTACCTCTGTCCTAGCTCACTCATTAATGTTTTAATCGAAATTACGGATTGTCTCTTATCCGCTCATCGTCCCCTTATGCCATAGCTTGTACATCTCATGTGTAGAAACCACATTTGTTTAAGCAAGTCAGACATATAAGCCATGTTTTTTTAAAGGCAGCAAATGAGGCTGAATGAACTGTTTCGCTACCAGACAAAGCTCTACTGATAGCCAGGTGTAGCAGTGTTAAGGTATTGGGACCGGCTGTTGAGATTCTGCTGTTGGGACAGTTTATGTAGGCCCTAACGGTTTGTGTGCACTGTTAGTCACCTTTACAGTGCAATGAATGTATTGTTTAGTGTTGTATTGTGTTGTGTAGTGGCTTTGCTGGCATGCATCCCACATTATTATTTTTTTTGCCCCAACAAGATGTACATGCTCAAATCGCCACTGGTGCTGCTTTCATCAAGGTAGGGGTTTCTTGGTGTAACATCATCCCCAGGCTATTGCCCACACAGCACATACACTATACTGTATATACAAATGTATGTGGGCACTCCCTCAAATTAGTGGATTTGGCTATTTCAGCCACACCCGTTGCTGGCAGGTGTATAATATTTAGCACACAGCCATGCAATCTCCATACACAAACATTGGCAGTAGAATGGCCTTACTGAAGAGCACAGAGACTTTCAACGTGGCGCAGTCATAGGATGCCACCTTTCCCAAAAGTCAGTTTGACAAATTTCTGCCCTGCTAGAGCTGCTCCTGTCAACTATAAGTGCTGTTATTGTGAAGTTCAGCAACAACAGCTCAGCTGCGAAGTGGTAGGCCACACAAGCTCACAGAATGAGACAGCCGAGTGCTGAAGTGCGTAGCGCGTAAAAATCGTCCATCCTCGGTTGTAACACTCACTACCGATTGACAAACTGCCTCTGGAAGCAATGTCAGCACAATAACTGTTCATCAGGAGCTTCATGAAATGTGGTCTCCACACAAGCCTAAGATCACCATGCGCAATGCCAATGCATAGTGCCTACTGTAAGGTTTGGTGGAGGAGGAATAATGGTCTGGGGCTGTTTTTTATGGTTCCAGTGAAGGGAAATCTTAACGCTACAGCATACAATGACATTCTAGATGATTCTGTGCTTCCATCTATGAGACAACAGTTTGGGGAAGAACTGTTTCTGTTTCAGCATGACAATGCCCCTGTGCACAAAGGAAGGTCCATATAGAAATGGTTTGTCAAGATTGGTGTGGAAGAACTTGACTGGCCTGCACAGAGCCCTGACCTCAACCGCATCAAACACCTTTGTGATGAATTGGAACAGCAATTGCGAGCCAGGCCTAATCGCCAACATGAGTGCCCAAACTCACTAATGCTCATGGCTGAATGGAAGCAAGTCCCTGCAGCAATGTTTCAACATCTAGTGGAAAGCCTTCCCAGAAGAGTGGAAGCTGTTATAGCAGCAAAGGGTGGAGCAACTCCATAGTTATGCGCATGATTTTGGAAGGAGATGTTTGACAATCAGGTGTTCACATACTTTTGGTCTTGTAGTGTATAAGCCTGGGATACCAACCATTCAAAGTTGGCCTTAGTGGGAGTGACCATAGAACATACGATTGACCTGAGTCAAGTGTTTTTCATTGTCACTAGTTGGGTGTGCGACTCTATTTTTATAGCTCGTCGTCACTAGTTAACACAGTCAAAAAGTCATAATTATGGCTAAGCCCTACCCATTTCCACAATTTATCTTCCTAAAATGTTATGATAAACCTAAACCTAACTAATGAAGGCCATGTTTGATGCGTTGGTCCACCAGAACTTCCGCACATTTGGGTGGATGTGTCTGGGAACGAGATTAGGTGTAATGTGACTAACATGACATCACTTTAGAGCGTATGACATCTTTCAGCACACTGTCACCCTTCACAAAGCAAAAGTTTATATCATATCACATTTGACGCTGGTGATTATGTCACATAGTTATGCCACATTTATGAACCTTTTATAAAGCATGACATATGGTTATAGAATATTTGCAACACACTTATGAAGTGCTTATGAAACCTTTATTAGCTAAACGTAATTTGAAGTGTGCCCATAAACTCTTATTGTGGTTTTCAGCATCAGTGGAGAGAAGATAGCACTTCTGGATGAGATCTGTGCTGTTAATAGGAAAGTCTCTCTCTTTCTGCTCTCTCTTTTCTCCTGTCTTTCCGCTCACTCGTTCTCCCTCTCTTTTCTTTGTCTCTGTCTTTCTCTCCTGCTCGTTGACACCGAGCCAAGGCCATTATCGGCGTTAGAATTGGGCCTTGGACAGAGTCTTTAGGTGTGTGTGTGTGTGTGTGTGTGTGTGTGTGTGTGTGTGTGTGTGTGTGTGTGTGTGTGTGTGTGGTCTATACTGTACCTGTGCAGATGAGTCCGTCGTGCTTATCACACTCTCTGTCGTCACACTCACAATACTCCCCAGAGACCCACCAATCCTGAGGAGATCCAGAGCAGATACACCGGCCACAGTGACACGACCCTGCCAGTACACACACACACATTCACACAAACATATACACACACACAACAA
Organism: Oncorhynchus clarkii lewisi; assembly: GCF_045791955.1. Taxonomy (NCBI): domain Eukaryota; kingdom Metazoa; phylum Chordata; class Actinopteri; order Salmoniformes; family Salmonidae; genus Oncorhynchus; species Oncorhynchus clarkii. The sequence continues at coordinate 3,326,540 of NC_092168.1, read as the reverse complement.
CAACGGACGTTCAAGCAATCAACAAAATAGTTACAGTTATAAAAATATAAGGATAGATTTGTGAGGACAAGGTAATGTGCTCACAATCATAGTGTATTGTCATCCTGACCCTTTTTAAATTGTGACTGGATTAAAATATAAGGCCTGCCAGTGGGACATAGTTTTCCCATGCATGTCCACCCCTTTAGTATATCACATCAGCTATACTTTTACCCGGGAATCGCCCCCAGCAAGCCTTCACTGTAAAAGTCTGTCCTCCTTTGGCTCCCCCAGTACTTCCTCTCCTGAACAACAAAAGCACTGTCCTTGCATTTCTCCCATCAGATATTTCTACTGTGTGCTCCAGTGCACATCGAGGGCAGTGAGCGACGGGCTGGATAGTAAGGGGTTAAATGCTTGGAAAAGGCACGCAAGCAGGCAGACGGATGAGAGGGGAACGAATCTCTCATGGCTGTAACCCGGGAGAATTTATTTATCCCCATAGACTACCCACTGGGCACAGACGTCAGTTCAACGTCTAGTTTGGTTTTACATTTGGTTGAGTTGTCAACTAACATGAATTCAATGTGAAATCAACAAAACATATAATTGGATTTAAGTTAAAAGTTTGGTGAAAAAAAGACTAAATACCCTTACATTGATGACTTTCTGCAAATCATATTAGTTTTAGTTTTCCGTGTTTATTCAACGTCATCACACAGATGTTTTTGGTTGAAATGACATTGAAACAACATTGATTCAATCCGTTTTTGCCCAGTGGGTAGTGTGTGCCTGAAGGATTGCAGTGTGAGAGTTGAAGGGTTGACTCCACTTGACTCATAGGTTACCGCTTGTTGTCATGAATCTTGTTCTGGAGGCAGCTCTGCAGAGTGGTCACCAGCTGGCACAGCCACAAAGTCATCAAATCTGATTTGAAACCTAACTCTAACCTTTACCCCAACTGAAGGGGAGAGGATAGTCTTATGCTTGTGTCTGAGTGCAGAGGAGCATGTTGAAACATGCCCATCTCCATTGTGCAGCCTAAGAAGGTGTGAGACCAGAGAGTGAAGATGTCCTAAGATGGACAACACACCTTTGGTTTAGTAGATCACTGACAGCACTCCATACTCCAGTAATCTCCATGCACCTGACATTTGGCTGAAATGTCAGTGTGACATGCAAGTTGTTCTTTGGTTACATAGCTGAATAGAGTATACGGCCTCCAACACATGATGATGCACAGTGCCTTCGGAAAATATTCAGACCCCTTGACTTTTTACAGCCTTATTCTAAAATGGATTGTTTTTTTCCCCTCATCAATCTACACACAAGATGAATCAAGGCTGTAATCGCTGCCAAAAGTGACAAAGCATAAACAGGTTTTTAGAAATGTTTGTTAATTTATAAAAACTGAAAAACTGAAATCTAACATTTACACAAGTATTCGGACCCTTTACTCAATACTTTGTTGAAGCACTTTTGGCAGCGATTACAGCCTTGATTCATCTTGGGTATGACTCTACAAGCTTGGCACACCTGAATTTGGGGAGATTCTTCCATTATTTTCTGCAGATCCTCTCAAGCTCTGTCAGGTTGAATGGAGAGCACCGCTGCACAGCTATTTTCAGGTCTCTACAGAGATGTTCGATCGGGTTTGGGTCCGGGCTCTGATATGGTGCCAGGTTTCCTTCAGACGTGACACTTGGCATTCAGGCCAAAGAGTTCAATCTTGGTTTCATCAGACCAGAGAATCTTGTTTCTCATGGTCTGAGAGGCTTCAGGTGCCTTTTGGCAAACTCCAAGTGGGCTGTCATGTGCCTTTTACTGAAGCTCTCTGAGCTCTATGGACAATTTTTTCGACCCCATGGCTTGTTTTCTGCTCTGACATGCACTGTCGACAGTGGGACCATATATAGACAGCTGTGTGCCTTTCCAAATCATGTTCAATCAATTGAAATTACCACAGGTGGACTCCAATCAAGTTGTAGAAACATCTCAAGGATGATCAAAGGAAACAGGATGCACCTAAACTCCGAGTCTCATAGCAAACGGTCAGAATACTTATGTAAATATGGTATTTCCGTTTTCAATTTTTAATCAATTTGCAAAAATGTCTATCAACCTGTTTTTGCTTTGTTATTATGGGGTATTGTGTGTAGATTGTTGAGTTAAAAAAAAAAAAGTTTCATCCATATCATAATAAGGCTGTAACGTAACAAAATGTGGAAAAAGTAACGGGGTCTGAATACTTTGCGATGGCACTGTAGATATACCCTGGATATTGGGTACACTCAGGACCGGCTCGAGCCTTTTCAGGGCCCTAAGCGAGATCGGCCCCCTTAGGCAGCAGGACCTCCTTTCCTGTCCAAATAAAATATTTAAATATTGATAATTTATTCGACTGAGACGTGTGCCGACAGAAAGATCTCAGATAAATCATCTAAGCGAGCAAAACAGCGCCCCTCCGTCTCAGTATATGTAGCCCATGTATCTGATGCTGTCTGGACAAAAAGAGTATGACATGTCATACTCTTTTGTCCAGACAGCATCAGATACATGGGCTACATATGCTGAGACGGAGGGGCGCTGTTTTGCTTGATTGCATGCTTTTTCTGGTGAGATAGTAGTTTCTTCTCCCAACAGTAGAGCCTGATCCTCTCCTTCTCCCGATCATTGAAGCTGTCTTGCCCAGTTGATAATCATCCCGATAATTGCCTCAAAACTGAACCTAAACCATATTGAAACAAATGTCACATATAATAAAAGGTGAAATAAATGAAGTAAAGTATAATGTGGGAGAATGGGGGAGTTGATGAGTGAGAGAAAGCAAACAATGCATAATTATGTAATCGCCAATTGTGAATGAAGAACAGGGAGGGCCATCCTATTGTGTTGATTTATTCTAATTATATACCCTATATCAGTCCATCGAATCCAAGCACTCTTATCAGTCTACTCTGGCATACTTGCGAGTAGGCTACACAGTGAGAGTGTGCGTAATCTACAATGGCAAGAAGACCAAGACGAATGGATGCACATGCTGCGTTCGCGCTGCTACAAAATCGAAATGAAAACGACTCAGATGGCAGGGAAGAAAAGAATCATGACATCTCTGATGATAATTCTTCTGATTCTGATTCTGAGCCTAAGCCTGAGCCTACAACTCCGAGGCCTAAGCGCAAAAAAAGACAGAACGGTGCACACTGATCATGTGTCCGGAGCCATCACCAAATGAAACCGTGTGTCATCACTGAGAGAGCACATCCTACATCTCAAGCAAAAAACAAGATCCGCATCACACTCACCAACTTTCCTTGTTTATGTGACATGCTCCAACTGATGCCATTGCGTGAAGACGCACATAATGTAACCGCGAGTGGACATTAATTGACTATTTTTGACTGCTCTCATATTGACACTTCATTATAATACCATTTTTGGTTTTGTGCTGATTTTCACTATTTAGAACAAAAAGTTGTTACCACGTGCCAACACATATAGTTCCTGTTTCATTGATAGAAAGCTTGACCTTATTTTTTGGTATTTTTTTGTATTTTTTTACATATATCCTACATTAACATAAACTAAAGAAAAAGCTTTCTTTGTATTCTAAAGTTAGCTAAGACCTTCATAAACACAACCAAATGATCATTTTTGCACATGCATACAATCTATTAATTACACTGTCAGAATGACTGCACATTAGCTTGAAGGGGGATCCCTCCAGGCCCAACGTCTCTAGTAAAAATAATAATAATGTGCAGCGCATGCAGACATAGGAGGTCCCGTGGAAAAAAAAGAACCCCCCTTATGGAAATCAAATTCCCATCCAACAGATTTGTTCTGGCGCTGGCCATGCCAAGCAGCCGGGCCCTACGAAACCCCTTATGTCTCTTATACCTGAAGCCAGAAGACTGCAGGTACGTGTTGTTTCTTAATGCCTGCTACTACCCTAATCTGTGTGATCAGATCTCATGGAAAGCTCCACTCAAGTGGTCTACACAAATCAGTGGAGTAGAAAATAATTGAATGGAATGTAATGAAATAGTGCAGAGAAATAGACACAAAAGAAGCCAATAGATGGAGATAGAAATGAAATAAATGTAATAGAATGACAAAATAAAAAACAAAGGAACCTTTTCCGTTGCACATGACTCCATCGGCGGTCTCACACAGCTCTTTGCTCTGAGCGTCAGTCATTTCGCATGTCCGAGGGAACGAGCACAACTTCCCAAACCAGCCGTCACCACAGATACACCGGCCGCATGAACAGAAACCATGACCTGGTGGGGGACAGGGTAGAAATACAGTATGTTATACAATATAAACCAGTAGAAACCATGACCTGGTGGGGGACAGGGTAGACATACAGTATGTTATACAATATAAACCAGTAGAAACCATGACCTGGTGGGGGACAGGGTAGACATACAGTATGTTATACAATAGAAACCAGTAGAAACCATGACCTGGTGGGGGACAGGGTAGACATACAGTATGTTATACAATATAAACCAGTAGAAACCATGACCTGGTGGGGGACAGGGTAGACATACAGTATGTTATACAATAGAAACCAGTAGAAACCATGACCTGGTGGGGGACAGGGTAGACATACAATATGTTATACAATAGAAACCAGTAGAAACCATGACCTGGTGGGGGACAGGGTAGACATACAGTATGTTATAGAACTGGAAGTAAAGGCGGCCAAATGAGGTGTTGGCTTTAGGGCTGATCAGTGAGATACACCTGCTGGAGCGCGTGCTACGGGTGGGTGTTGCCATTGTGAGTAGAATGAGTAGAATGTCACAATAGACATTTGAAAAGGAGGGGGATGATGATCGAAAAAGTCAGTATGTTACCGGTGTCAGTGATGCTTTACTAAGTTGTTTTTGTAAGAAAAAAAATGTATGTTCTGTCCTCTATTGTGTTTGCTGTGTTTGGTTGTTTGAACCACTGCACACAAGACCCCTCACAGGAAAAAATTGTAATTGGAACTTAAATTTGTTTGGTTTTTAATCTCCATTCCTCTCTGGCCACGTTACCACCTTTATGACATCACTTGAATGGCATCAATAACATTCTACTTTCACAACATTCTAGAGACAAATTCAAGACTCTCCCCATCAACAACCAAACCTTCTGAGAAGACACGTCAAACTTTGAATCTTTTAAATGTCACGTCTCTATGACTTTGGCTCCGTGTCTGACCCCAACTCTCAATCTGATAAGGAGGAGCCTATGTGTCTGGCTGTGACTCTGAGTCTGAAGAGTCCAGAGAGCTGGGTCTCTACCTCTTCATAGAGCCCACACCCTCCCAGCCATCCTCTGCACTCTTAGATTTTAATTTTTCAAAAAAGGGTTCTTCAGCTGTCCCCATAGGATAACCCTTTTTAGTTCCAGGTAGAACCTTTTTTGGTTCCAGGTAGAACCCTTTTGGAGTCCATATAAAACGCGGTGTAGAACAGGTTCTACATGGAACCGAAAAGGGTTCTACCTGGAACCAAAAGGGTTCTACCTTGAACAAAAAAAAAAGGTTCTTCAAAGGGTTATCATATGGGAACAGCCAAAGAACCCTTTTAGGTTGGAGGTAACGCCTTTTTTTGTGTGTGCTGGTCCCGCTGGCTAATGCCAGTAGTGTGCAGTGACTAGGTATGATGTCCTGAATGAGGTTGAGGCAGTGGCAGTGCCACCAGCTCTCACAATCTCATTGCAGAATTAGACTTCATCCACGTTTACCAAACATCACATTTCAAAGTTGCTCCAAACATCACATTTTGAAGTGTTTTTGTTACTCCTGCTCCTGTGTGTCGTTTAAATTTAGAGGTTAAGGGTTAAGTTTAGACACTCATTCTGAATGGTTAAGGTATGGGTTAACGTTCGGGATAGGGTTAAAACATTCCGTTCAGGCTCTCATTCCAAATGGTTAACGTATTGTCTGCTCTTGATGTGGGCTAATAACCAGCTGACGCTAGTAAGAGTGTATTGCCCTCCCTCGGCTCCTTCATGTGCTCTTAACAGTTTATCTGAATTACTATCTACAGTCAGTATGGTAAATCTGAACTATTAATAATGAGCGATTTCAATTTTGATTGGAGGACACCAATGTCAGATTACTATTAAAATAGGGAAGTGGCGATCATGACATTTTGTTATTGTAAAAGACTGCCGGTCTCACGGTAATTGACTGTTAAGTTAATTAACACAAACACGTTTAGCCTCTCCGGGCCTCCATCCACACAAGCCGCTGATGCACACCTTTGAAAACATCGACATTTCAAAAAGTACAATAAACCAATTTAATGTACACCATCACAACAAATCCATTATTTATTATACGTCTAAAGAAACACTATATGTGAAAATGTATTTCAGGTGAAAGAATATGAGTTGGCCTTCTGTAGGCCTATGTTATCTGGCTATGCTCCGTGCCACAGGCTGTAGGCTTGTTCATTAAGCTGACAAGATATGCTTAGAAGTCCCGTGTCTTTGTTTAATTTTGCATGGTTTTATAGCAGAATACAATCAAAAGGTTATTTTTCCCATTACAGAGTGAGTGCGCGCATGAAGTGGATATGTTGAGCGTAAAAGGGATCATTTGAAACAGGTCCTATATGATAGACAGAGTTATTTGGTAACATTAGTTGAGAATGACACAAAACATTAGAATTTCTTAGAAATCAACGTACATGGGCTGCATGGTGCGAGTACAGGCTATTGAGGATTTGAGAGGGTAACCAAACAAAAAAAGCACAGCTGTTCTCTCATCAAGTGATCATATTTTCACCCATCAGATTATTCTCAATTTAATCCTGTCTTTACTAATATGTACAATTACATTTCAATTTAGAATGGCCTATTATTAAATGTGCGGGAACAGGGGCACTCGAATAAAGAATTGATAGCGAATTGTAGCCGTGCCCTTTCTATCTGGTCGGTTTTGTAGGCTTATTCGGTTGTAAAGCAGAGTATGTGCTTAATATGAGCAGCTGAGAAATAAATATAAGAACACTATTTTAACTCCACACATCCACCACTGTTTGAGGAGAAGGCTCTCGCTGCTCAACGGGTTCAACATATTCCGCCCAAACTCTGTGTCCCATAGCCACTCCAAACCTTGTTCCTGCAGATACTACGTGCTTCATTTGGGGAAAACAAGTGAAATTGGTTCTGGAACATCGATAGTGACATGTTTTCACAAACAAAACATATTTCACTAAACCGTCTGCGTGCTCAAGAAAAATAATCAAGGAGAGAAGAGGAGATAAAACCCATGGCTAAAGTTAGTGTGTCACCCAATTCATGAAAAAAAATTATGAAAAATCAAATACAAATTCACTAATTTAGGCTGGCTGTCAACTGGCCTGTAAATCAATGAACCAACAGCATTGCCTAGGGCATAATAATACATACAGTCCACACTCAAATGTGTTTAATTTTGGAGTATAGGCTAGACCAATTATGTACCAAAGACATCTTAAATCAGTTTTGTTTTATGTAATTCTGCCATGTGTTATATGCGGTATTCATTTTTTTTTCGGGCTTGGGCTGCCATGCATCAGCTCTAATATGTATATGGGTGTTTTGAATTAATCATCACTTTAGAAAGCGCTGTCCATTTCGTTGTGTTAGGATTTGAAACAACATCCACAAAAACCACGCTTTACACAGTTTCAACCTGCTGTTCAACCTGCTGTTGAACTTCTTTCTTCAAATTGATCATCACAGTGAGGTGAGTTTTAAAAGTACGATAGGCCTGTGTAACAGTATAATTTTAAACCGTCCCCTCGCCCATACCCGGGCGCGAACCAGGGACCTTCTGCACACATCAACAGTCACCCTCGAAGGATCGTTACCCATCGCTCCACAAAAGCCGCGGCCCTTGCAGAGCAAGGGGAACTACTACTTCAAGGTCTCAGAGCAAGTGACGTCACTGATTGAAACGCTATTTAGCGCCCACGCTAACTAAGCTAGCCGTTTCACATCCATCCGTTACACTCACCCCCCTTTTGACCTTCCTCCTTTTTTCGCAGCAACCAGTAATCCGGGTCAACAGCATCAATGTAACAGTATAAATTTAGACCGTCCCCTCGCCCATACTCGGGCGCGAACCAGGGACCTTCTGCACACATCAACAGTCACCCTCGAAGCATCGTTACCCATCGCGCCACAAAAGCCACGGCCCTTGCAGAGCAAGGGGAACTACTACTTCAAGGTCTCAGAGCAAGTGACGTCACTGATTGAAACGCTATTTAGCGCCCACGCTAACTAAGCTAGCCGTTTCACATCCGTTACACCTGCCGTTTTGATGACGTGTTGGATGTGATTTTAGATTGCATTTGCATTGATGTCAGAGTGGTTAGAGGGACAATGGAGCCCTGTTTGCCAGGACATTAGCAACCTGATGGTTGTTAGTGAGTTGGGTACTACCAAAGCATGTCCAGAGTGCATAAGGGGAGATTCAACAGTCACATGGAAGTTTACTGTGGTCATGACTCATGACTGCTAGTGTGGCAGTAATATGGTCCCCCCAACTAGTCACTATAACAGCCCTAGTCAGATATGCTTAAAGATATTTGCTCTGAGCTAAACCTCTCAGCTGATAACTGAGCCTACACAGCCGAATCCTAAAGATCCATCGAAATCTACCTTGATTGATCTTATTTTGACTAATACTCCAGATAAATATGTCGCTAATGGAGTTTTCTCGCTGGATTTTAGTGACCATTGCCCAGTTGTTTGTGTCAGAGATGTGAGAATGCATAAATCTAAGCCTCCTGTCGTCACTAAGAGGAACTTGAACACACTTTTTTACATTACGTTTATTTTAGTGACCTTGATTGTATCTCAGCTATTTCTGAACCTGATTTAGCTTCATGCTTTTTTTGTAAATGTCTTCGACACTATTGTAGAAAATCATGCTCTCTTTAAAACTCTGAGAGTTAAAGGTAGATGGAATGCCTGATTCAGTTCTGAATTATCTGAAGTCATTTGTATGATAAATGTACCCTGGGTCAAGTCCAGAAACATAGGCTTAGACCCGGATTGGCAAACCTCAAGGCAACTAAGGAATCAATGTCTGAGACTAAGTATAATTTGATTATTATGTAACCACTCATTCTGATAGTAAGAGGAATATGGAAAAATGGGAAACTGCCCCCACAAATTCATTCAGACTTCCCCCATTACAGACAAAAATGTCATAATTGATGCATTTAATCGTCATTTTATTTCTTTATTTTCTTTGTTCTTTATTTCATTTATTTCATTTTATTTCTATTTTTTTGAAAAAGCGTCTAGCCCTACAATATCTAAAAGACAATTTATGCTTGATCCGAAATGTGGTCGGAGGCTTCGTATGGAGGATGTGACATAGGCCAAATTGTATGGAGGCATGCAGAGGCCAAATCCGTACCGCATGAGCATATGCCTCTCAAATTTTCTAACAATGCAGAGGGCTCCGTATAGCTCCGCATTGACATGATTGGTTGACAGTAGGTAAGGGCGGGAGGTCATGAAAAACACAAACTCACTTTCTTGACAACTTCCTTCACAGCAGCTCTGTGCTGCTCTGCGAAGCGGAAGAAGTATGAATGCTCTGACTACCGTAAATACTGCACTGCCAATGCCAACATCGGATTGACAATGCAGTGCCTTTAAGAGTGGGCTAAATGCTGATTTGGAACTTTTACAGATTGATTTGGAAAACAGAAGTCAAGTTTTTGCATTTTGGCAATTCACAGAAAATATATCCTTGATGACTTACTTGATTTAGATACCAAGAAATCCACAGAGGCTGATCAACTTCAGCCAGGAATGCTCAAGTGTGCTTCCAACCTCATTGTTGGCTCAGTAACCCATATCTTATATCTTAAATCTAACATTATTATCAGGATATATTCCTAAAGTATGGAACACAGCTCATGTGCTACCACTCCATAAGGGCGGGGAGAGTAGTGATCTAGATAATTGTCGTACCAACTGCAGGTTTCCATGTCTAGCTAAGATTCACAACTTTCAAAACATGGTATTTTGAATATAAATCAATGTGGGTTTAGGCCAGGGCACAGCACTATCACAGCACCACATTAGTTGTTAATGATATTGTCAATTCTTTAGATGCTAAAATGAATTGTGCTGCCTTGATTGTGGACCTGTCAAAAGCTGTTGATCATGCTATGTATTGAACAAGTTGTCCTTGACTAGGATCTAACGTCTGTTCATGGTTTCATGATTATCTTAGTGACAGAACTCAGGCCATCATGATTGATGGGTTTAAAATTCTTGAGATAGAGAACATAAAGGTGTTCTGCAGGGGTCGATACTAGGACCTGTTCTTTTCACTTTTTATATAAATGTTATTGGTCAATCTGTAAAAAAAAAAAAAGTACATTTCATCGATATGCGGATGATACTATTATGTACGCAATTGCTCGTACTGCTGACCTGGCTGTGACAAGGCTGGCTGAACTTCTTTAAAGTCACATAGATCACATCATTACGCTCTTTTTGTTTACAAAGCCCTGCTCCATAAGCTTCCGATTTACCCAACATCCCTGTTAAGCTTTAAAATTACAAGTTATCAAACCCGTTTCGAGGGTTGGTTAACTTTGGAGACTCCGTTGGTGTCTAAAGATTGAAGTAAATCAGCCTTTAATTCCCTTTCCTTCCTTCCTTTCCTAATCTCCACACTATGTTTGGAATAACAATATAAAGATGTTTCGATTGGATGCGTTGAAGAATGTGTTTGTTTTAATTGACTGTGTTTTGTATCTTAATGTGTATTTAATGTGTATATTGCCTATCTTTATGTGTTTCTATACTTGCCTGATGTATGTGCTTATTTTTGTATTGTGCAGGGCTCATTTGTAAAAGAGACAATGGTCTCAAAATGACTTCCTTGTTAAAATAAAAGGTAAATAAATAAAAAGTGGTAAAAAAAAAAAACTGTCCACGACTGGGATCAAACACAGAACCTTCTGATCCAGAGTCATGGGATCAGAAGGTTCCTCCTGATACTGTGTATCGTTCAAATTTAGAAGGGTTAAGTTTAGGCACTCATTCCAAATGGTTACGGTAAGGGTTAAGGTTTGGGATGGGGCTAAAATAAAAAATGTAAATCTAGTGTCCACGACTGGGATCAAACACATAACCTTCTGATTCAGAGTCACAGGATGTCCACCACCCACATCCACAATGGCTGAGCAAAATCCAAGCCTACTTGATGGTAATAGCACTCACTGTTGCCCCTACTGGCCTGTTTTGAAGGCATTTCATGACATCCTCAGGACATGGATATTCCAATATCGACATCAATCTCGAAAGATCTGGTTGGTCAGTGGAGGCCAAGATCATGGAGGCCATGATGCGCGAGCACCATGAAGAGACCCAGAGCTCCAGCCTTGAGGGCACCAGAGGGTCTGACAGTGTCCATGCCCCCGTTGTGGTGCCAGCATCGGTCACCTGGTTCAGGAGCATGGGTTCAGCCACAGCAGGGAGTCAAGAAGACAGCACCCAGCCAGAGAACTCATCCTCCAGGAGAGGGAGATCAGAGGAGGACACCTCTATGAGGCCAAGCGTCTCCCGAAAGAGAGACACAATCATCCACTTCTGGTTTCCCAGGAGGCTTTCAGACAGAAGGCCTGTCCTCCAAGAGGAAGACGGAATCAGGGAGAGTGACCCTTCGAGTTGCACATCTTGGATGAAACTGTAGAGGTATTCTATCTTTGGCTCTGTTTTTAATAATGTATTTCCACTTTGGTTTTCTGCTTTTAGTTGTTTCCTTTGTAGGTTACAGGGGCCTTGGGTGACTTTAAAAGTACATGTATTGTTATTTGTATTATTATCAGGTCAAATGAGGACAGTGTGAAAAAGGTTTGCCCGAAAGAGGACATGGGAATCAGCTCCTTGCCCTGAGTCTGAGGAAACCAATCGGAAGAGACAGATGGTCTAATGAGGATAGGGACTCAACTCAACTGACATCAACCAATCTCCCTGAACTTTTCAGGTAGTCATGGTGGGCGAGTACCGTTTCATTGCATGTGATTGTATTGACTAAATGTGTTACCATTACATTTTTTGGTCTATTATCATCATATTCACTTAATAAAATGTAGTACACCTGCAATCTAAATTGTCATTGTGGCTCATTGTCCTTGATTATAATTTATTGCGATTGGATTTGAAAATGTAGCTCAATAAAAATGCATCTGATTCACACACTAAGGGCTCAAATCCATCCATAGCGCTGAAGATCTGCATTACACCGCAATATACATTTTTAAGGCAATGTCCCATGTTAGTGGAGACTGTATTCATGGTAAATGCGGCATACAGAGTATGTTGGCTCAATCGGAAATTACCTTTAAATTTCAATTGCGCTATAATGCTGTACTTCTGCGATACGGATTAAATCAAGCCCTGACCTAATATTGTTTAAAATCTTTAAATGTTTTTTAAAAATGTACATGCACTGTACAGTATATACAAAACTACACGGACAACCTTTCAAATTAGTGGATCTGGATATTTCAGCCACACCCTTGCTGACAGGTGTATACAATTGAGCACACCGCCATGCAATCTCCATAGTGCAACATTGGCAGTAGAATGGCCTTCCTGAAGAGCTCAGTGACTTTCAATGTGGAACCGTCATAGGATGCCACTTTCCCAACTAGTCAGTTTGTCAAATTTATGCCCTGTTAGAGCTGCCCTGGTCAACTGTATTATTGTGAAGTAGAAATGTGTAGGAGCAACAACGGCTCAGCCGCGAAGTGGTAGGCCACATAACCTCACAAAATGGGACCGCTGAGTGCTGAAGCCCGTAGAGCGTAAAAAATCTTCTGTCCTCGGTTGCAACACTCACTACCAAGTTCCAAACTGCCCTTGGAAGCAATGTCAGCACAATAACTGTTTGTCGGCAGATTCATGAAATGAGATTCCATGGCCGAACAAGCACACACACAAGTGTAAGATTACCACGCGCAATGCCAAGCGTAGTGGTGTAATGCTCTCCGCCATTGGACTCTGGAGCAGTGGAAACGCACAAAGCAAAGTACACACAGAAATGGTTTGTCAAGATCGGTGTGGAAGGACTTGACTGGCCTGCAGAGAGCCCTGACCTCAACCGCATCGAACACCTTTTGGGATGAATTGGAACGCCGACTGCGAGCCAGGCCTAATCGCCCAACATCAGTGCCCGACCTCACTAATGCTCTTGTGGCTGAATGGCAGCAAGTCCCCGCTGCAATGATCCAACATCTAGTGCAAAGCCTTCCCAGAGGAGTGGAGGCTGTTATAGCAGCAAAGGGGGGACCAACTCCATTCAAATGCCCATGATTTTGGAATGAGATATTCGACGAGCAGGTGTCCACATACTGTTGTTCATGTAGTGAACTTAATTAAAAAACTATTTAAAAAACTGAACAAAAATATAAATGCAACATGCAACATTTGCAAAGATTTTACTGAGTTACAGTTCATATAAGGAAGTCAGTCAATTTAAATAAATGAATTAGGACCTAATCTAGTGATTTAACACAACTGGGAATACAGATATGCATCTGTTGGTCACAGATATCTTTAAAAAAAGTAAGGAAGAGGATTAAAAAAAACAGTCAGTATCTGGTGTGACCACCATTTGCCTCATGCAGCACTACACAGCTTCTTCCCTTGGAGTTGTTGAGGCTGTTGATTGTGGCCTGTGGAATGTTGTCCCAATCCTCTTCAATGTCTGTGCGAAGTAGTTGGATATTGGCTGGAACTGGAACACACTGTTGTACATGTCAATTCAGAGCATCCCAAACATGCTCAATGGGTGACATGTCTGGTTTGTATGCAGGTCAGCTTCCAGGAATTGTGTACAGATCCTTGCAGCATGGGGCATGGGTGCATTATCATGCTTAAGCATGAGGCGATGGTGGTGGATGAATGGCACAGCAATGGGCCTCAGGATCTCATGACGGTATCTCAGTGAATTCAAATTGCCATCGATAAAATGGAATTGTGTTCATTGTCTGTAGCTTATACCTGCCCATACCATAACCCCACCGCCACCATGTGGCACTCTGCTCGCCCACATGACGCCATACACATGGTCTGCAGTTGTGAGGCAGGTTAAACATACTGACAAATTCTATAAAACAACGTTGGAGGCGGCTTATGGTAGAAAAATTAATATTCAATTCTCTGCCAAAAGCTCTGGTGGACATTCCTGCAGTCAGCATGCAAATTGCACACTCCATCAAAACTTGAGACATCTGTGGCATTGTGTTGTGTGACAGAACTGCACATTTGAGTGTGGCCTTTTATTGTCCCCTGCACAAGGTGCCTGTGTAATGATCATGCTGGTTAATCAGCTTCTTGATATGCCACACCTGTCAGGTGGATGGATTATCTTGGAAAAGGTGAAATGCTCACAAACAGGGAGAAATCAGCTTTTTGTGTGTATGGAATAATTTGGGGATCTTTTATTTTAGCTTATTAAACATGGAGCCAACAGTTTACATGTTGAGTTTATAGTTTTGTTCAGTGTATATACGCAACTTGGGGATAAGTAAATGGCTTTTGTTAGGCTTGAATTCACAGGTGTCCACCTTGTGTCTGTGTGTGACCAGACACAGTACATTAATTTGATGCAACTGGCTTGTCCTATACCATAGAAAAATATAGATTGGTTTTCTGATGAGTTTCAGAGATGTACTCCTTTGTCAGATCAATGTTTCATGATTTACACAGTTTGTTTTTTGTATATTCAATCAATCATTTTCTCAGCGTAATATAAAATTGTGAGCCATGGTAACAAGAGTGTGGTACACGAGGCTACAGACCTGGATTACGTTTTATTTTATTTAACTAGGCAAGTCAGTTAAGAACAAATTCTTATTTACAATTACGGCCTACCCTGACCAAACCCTAATCATGCTGGGCCAGTTGTATGCCGCCCTATGGGACTCCCAATCACAGCCGGTTGTGATACAGCCTGGAATTGAACCAGGGCCTGTAGTGACGCCTCTAGCACTGAGATGCTGTGCCTTAGACTGCTGCGCGACTCAGGAACCCCTCACAGATGTACAATATTAATTTGATCACTTTCTCTTCACTTTCTTTCTTATCGCAGATAATTTTTTTGCGCAGCAGAAAATCCAAACTTATAGTTTATTCAAGGTTAAAAAAAGGATTCTAAAGTTTGTAATTTCCACTTAAAAATTCCAGATTTGATTTATCCTAACAAAACTGTATCAACCCCTACAAAAATGTCCATTAATTATAATCCACATAAGAATTCACATCTCCTGTTGCTGCAGGATTATTTTTCTGATGTGAGAAAATTGTCAAATTAAGATATATTGTTCTGTGTATTTGAGTATTTTCAAATAATGTGGCCAAAACAGCTACCTTAATTTGAAGTAATTTAAACTATTTAAAAAAACATATTTCTAAATACATTATTTGAAATACTCCTAAAACCAATTGAAATACCCTAAAATAATATTTTAACCCAGGTCTGGTGTGACACGCGCACACAGAGACGGACCTTCACGCACTTACACATACACTTACGCAAACTTTGCACACACATACACACATGCGCATGTAGACACACAAACACAATCTTGGATTTTATCAGGCCTGCCAAAGCCCAGTGGAAGAGAAAACCTTCCAACAATGAAATGCCATTCTCTGGCAACCCCTTCCTCTGAGCCCATCCACACATACTTACGCACACGCACGTGCACACGCACACACACTCTCTCTCTCTCTCTCTCTCTCTCTCTCTCTCTCTCTCTCTCTCTCTCTCTCTCTCTCTCTCTCTCTCTCTCTCTCTCTCTCTCTCTCTCTCTCTCTCTCTCTCTCTCTCTCTCTCTCTCTCTCTCTCTCTCTCTCTCTCTCTCTCTCTCTCTCTCCTTCTAGCTCTGTCTCTGTTTGAATCACACCTCATGTGGCACATCATGTCGAAGCAAGCATAACATCAGTTATATCCTCTGCACTTTCAAGAAGTTAGTTACTGACTCCATCAAAGGAATGGTGACTAGGGTTGGAAAATTCCATGAACTTTCAATAAATTCCCTGGTTTTCCTGATATTCTAATTGGAAGATTCCTAGAATCAGGAGGGAATAAGCAGTAAATCCAGATTCCTCAGCCAGGATTTTTGGAAAACCAGGGAATTCGTTGAAAGTTCCCTCTCTCCCGCCTTCCCTCCGTATCTGTTGTGCTTTTTATCATATGGAAATTGACACATCAGTTACTGTGGTATTGTAAGGAGGGAGGGGGCACTGTGGATTAAACAGTGGATGGGGTTGGGAGCGAGTCAACTCAATGCTCCAATCAACCGGCCTGGGAGAGGGGTTAATTGCTTTGGAGGGAGCAGCAGTCCCCCAGTCCTTACAATTAGACTGGTACTGGAGATTTATAAGTAAGGTGTGTGTGTGTGTGTGTGTGTGTATATGTGTGTGTGTGTGTATATGTGTGTGTGTGTGTGTGTGTGTGTGTGTGTGTGTGTGTGTGTGTGTGTGTGTGTGTGTGTGTGTGTGTGTGTGTGTGTGTGTGTGTGTGTGTGTGTGTGTGTGTGTGTGTGTGTGTGTGTGTGTGTGAATCAGGAGGGAGGGATGGGTGTTCTTTATTTATTTATCACGAGGCAGTTGTAAGATGAATATTTTCCACCTATCAAGACCCATTGTGATTGTCGACTTGGTTTGCAAACAAATATTACATTTTTATTCTCCAGGGCCTTACAGAAAGGTATTCTACTATCTCCTAATCATTTCTATTAGTGAGACTGAGTTAGAATCTCTTCTCAAAATTGTGTGGCTGTGGGTAACGGAGACGCTTGGCTATATCAATACTAACTCTTTTCCACGGTAACTGGTCCAGCCTCAACTGTGCTTCCTAAACCCTATTACCTTTTCAGGTAGCATTCTATTTCCACGGGTGTTTACCTGGTAACTGACAGGAACATATGTGGCAACAATGGATGTTTTACTGTGTGGTACCTGGCTGTGGTACCTGGCTCCGCCACTGTGTGAATCAGAATGAAGTTCAGAGATAAATCTGAGATTAAGGCAGGGTGAAAAGAGAGGGAGGGGTAGACAGGAGGGAAGGAGGGAAGGAGGGAGAGAGAGTGAAATAATGGGAAAGGAGTGGGCTGCCTGACTCAGCACTTGACAAACACACACAGAGATTTTCTCAGGCTCCAAAGTTAACAATGTAAACGGTGTTAGGCTGACAGCAGTCCTGTGAAGATGGAAAGCATGTGTGTGTGTGTGTGTGTGTGTGTGTGTGTGTGTGTCTGTGTCTGTGTGTGTGTGTGTGTGTGTGTGTGTGTGTGTGTGTGTGTGTGTGTGTGTGTGTGTGTGTGTGTGTGTGTGTGTGTGTGTGTACGTGCTGTACTCTACTCTACTATTCTTCCTAGAGCCCTGAGTGTCCTAAAAAAACCTCTATGGCATTGTCACTTTGCAAGGCAGCACAATGAGCCCCAGTAATGCACTGGCATTCATTTTGAATTCTCCCTAAAAGAGAGAGTTGCCCTCAGATGCTGCAATGCACCACTGTTTGGAAGGGAGGCACAGCTCACCAAAACATATCTTTCAGATGTGTGTTTATGTGTGTGTGTGTGTTTGAGTGCGGTAGTGTGTGTGTGTGTGTGTGTGTGTGTGTGTGTGTGTGTGTGTGTGTGTGTGTGTGTGTGTGTGTGTGTGTGTGTCTGTCTGTCTGTCTGTCTGTCTGTGTACGGTTTCAGAGTGGATAATAGAGACAGTACTCAGAAGAGTTCAAGTGATGTGAACAATCCACTTCCATCATTAATAAGACCAAGAGGGAGAGTGTCACTTCTGCTCTCTGTGTTGGCTGATGTTATTGTGCTCTGGAGAATTCACTCTTTGTCTGTGTGTGTGTGTGGGAACACTAAGGTAGCCTGTCTAAATGACTACTGACCCGTAGCACTCACGTCTGTAGCCATAAAGTGCTTTGAAAGGCTGGTCATGGCTCACATCAACACCATTATCCCAGAAACCCTAGACCCACTCCAATTTGCATACTGCCACAACAGATCCACAGATGATGCAATCTCTATTGCACTCCATACTGCCCTTTCCCTCCTGGACAAAAGAAACACCTATGTGAGAATGCTGTTCATTGACTACAGCTCAGAGTTCAACACCATAGTACCCTCAAAACTCATCACTAAGCTAAGGATCCTGGGACTAAACATCTCCCTCTGCAACTGGATCCTGAACCCCCTGTATATAGGGGGTTCAGGATGCAACTGAACTGGTACCCCCTGTATATAGCCTCGCTACTGTTATTTTACTGCTGCTCTTTAATGATTTGTTATTTGTTATTTCAATGTTTTACTTATCACTTATTTTTCTTAAAACTGCATTGTTGGGGGCTTGTAAGTAAGCATTTCACTGTTGTATTTGGCGCATGTGACAAATACAATTTAATTTGATTTGATGTGGGTGCATGCTTCTGTGTGTGTGTGTCTGTGTATGAGCGACCGTCTGTGTGTGTGACTATTATGTATGTTTCATTGTCCTCTACAGCAGGGATCATCAACTAGATTCAGCCGCAGGACGATTTTTTATGGAGCGGATGGTCAGGGGGCAGGAACATAATTGCAAATCATTTGTAGGCTGCAAATTGACCAGAAGAAGGCCAAACAGATGTAATTGTAACGGTTTTCTTGATGAGAAGGAGAGTCGGACCAAAATGCAGCGTGTCTATTGCAATCCATGTTTAATGAAGAAAACACACTAAACACAAACACTACCAAAACAATAAACTTAACGAAAACCGAAACAGCCTATACTTGTGTAACCTAACACAGAAACAATGACATCAGGACACTAAGGACAATCACCCACAAACACACAGTGAAACCCAGGCTACCTAAATATGGTTCCCAATCAGAGACAATGACTAACACCTGCCTCTGATTGAGAACCATATCAGGCCAGACATAGAAATAGACAAACAAGACATCCAACATAGAATGCCCACCCAGTTCACGTCCTGACCAACACTAAAACAAGGAAAACACACACGAACGATGGTCAGAACGTGACAGTACCCCCCCTCCAAGGTGCGGACTCCGGACGCACAACTTAAACCTATAGGGGAGGGTGTGGGTGGGCATCTGTCCGCGGTGGCGGCTCTGGCGCTGGACGTGGACCCCACTCCATAATAGTCTTTGTCCACCTCCTTAGCGTCCCTAGATAGGTGACCCTCCTAAGAGACAGCTCGGGACAGAGGGGAAGCTCGGAACAGAAGGACAGCTCGGGACAGAGGTAGCTCGGGACTGATGGGTAGCTCAGCACTGAGAGGAAGCTCAGCACTGAGAGGAAGCTCAGGCAGGTAGTTGGATCCGGCAGATCCTGGCTGGCTGGTGGTTCTGGCAGATCCTGGCTGACTGGCAGATCTGGCAGATCCTGGCTGACTGGCAGATCTGGCAGATCCTGGCTGACTGGCAGATCTGGCAGAGTCTGGTCGACTGGCAGATCTGGCAGAGTCTGGTCGACTGGCAGATCTGGAAGAGTCTGATCGACTGGCAGATCTGGAAGAGTCTGATCGACTGGCAGATCTGGAAGAGTCTGGTCGACTGGCAGATCTGGAAGAGTCTGGTCGACTGGCAGATCTGGAAGAGTCTGGTCGACTGGCAGCTCTGGCTGCTCCATGCTGACTGGCTGCTCCATGCTGACTGGCAGCTCTGGCTGCTCCATGCTGACTGGCAGCTCTGGCTGCTCCATGCTGACTGGCTGCTCCATGCTGACTGGCAGCTCTGGCTGCTCCATGCTGACTGGCTGCTCTGGCTGCTCCATGCTGACTGGCTGCTCCATGCTGACTGGCTGCTCTGGCTGCTCCATGCTGCCTGGCTGCTCCATGCTGACTGGCGGCCCTGGCTGCTCCATGCTGACTGGCGGCCCTGGCTGCTCCATGCTGACTGGCGGCTCCTTGCAGACTGGCAGCTCTGGCGGCTCCTTGCAGACTGGCAGCTCTGGCGGCTCCTTGCAGACTGGCAGCTCTGGCGGCTCCTTGCAGACTGGCAGCTTTGGCGGCATCCTGCAGACTGGCAGCTCTGGCGGCTCCTTGCAGACTGGCAGCTCCTTGCAGACTGGCAGGTTTATGCAGACTGGCAGCTCCTTGCAGACTGGCAGCTCTATGCAGACTGGCAGCTCCTTGCAGACTGGCAGCTCCTTGCAGACTGGCAGGTTTATGCAGACTGGCAGCTCCTTGCAGACTGGCAGCTCCATGCAGACTGGCAGCTCCATGCAGACTGGCAGCTCCATGCAGACTGGCAGCTCCATGCAGACTGGCAGCTCCATGCAGACTGGCAGCTCCATGCAGACTGGCAGCTCCTTGCAGACTGGCAGTTCTGAACAGGCGGGAGACTCCGGCAGCGCTGTAGAGGCGGAAAGCTCTGACAGCGCTAAACAGGCGGGAGACTCCGACAGCGCTGGAGAGGAGGGCTCCGACAGCGCTGGACAGGCGAGGCGCACTGTAGGCCTGATGCGTGGTGCTGGCACTGGTGGTACTGGGCCAAGGACACGCACAGGAAGCCTGGTGCGGGGAGCTGCTACCGGAGGGCTGGGGTGTGGAGGTGGTACTGGAAAAACCGGACCGTGCAGGCGCACTGGAGCTCTTGAGCACCGAGCCTGCCCAACCTTACCTGGTTGAATGCTCACGGTCGCCCTGCCAGTGCGGCGAGGTGGAATAGCCCGCACTGGGCTATGCAGGCGAACCGGAGACACCGAGCGCAAGGCTGGTGCCATGTAAGCCGGCCCAAGGAGACGCACTGGGGACCAGCTGCGTAGAGCCGGCTTCATGGCATTAGGCTCGACGCTCAATCTAGCCCGGCCGACACGCGGAGCTGGAATATACCGCACCGGGCTATGCACCCGCACTGGAGACACCGTGTGCACCACTGCATAACACGGTGCCTGTCCGGTCTCTCTAGCCCCCCGGTAAGCACAGGGAGTTTGCGCAGGTCTCCTACCTGGCGTAGCCATACTCCCTGTTAGCCCCCCCCCAAGAAATTTTTGGGGCTGCCTCTCGGGCTTCCTTGCCAGCCGTGTTCCCTCATATCGCCGGCTCCTCTCTCCGGCTGCCTCAGCTCTCCTAAGTGCCTCCACCTGTTCCCATGGGAGGCGATCTCTTCCAGCCAGTATCTCCTCCCAAGTGTAACAGCCCTTGCCATCCAAAACGTCCTCCCATGTCCATTCCTCTTTACGCTGCTGTTGCTGCCTGTTGACACGCTGCTTGGTCCGTTGGTGGTGGGTGATTCTGTAACGGTTTTCTTGATGAGAAGGAGAGTCGGACCAAAATGCAGCGTGTCTATTGCAATCCATGTTTAATGAAGAAAACACACTAAACACAAACACTACCAAAACAATAAACTTAACGAAAACCGAAACAGCCTATACTTGTGTAACCTAACACAGAAACAATGACATCAGGACACTAAGGACAATCACCCACAAACACACAGTGAAACCCAGGCTACCTAAATATGGTTCCCAATCAGAGACAATGACTAACACCTGCCTCTGATTGAGAACCATATCAGGCCAGACATAGAAATAGACAAACAAGACATCCAACATAGAATGCCCACCCAGTTCACGTCCTGACCAACACTAAAACAAGGAAAACACACACGAACGATGGTCAGAACGTGACAGTAATATTTGACAAAAATATAATCATTTCAAAACCTGCTGCATTTGAATACATTCAAACACAGTACATCTCTCTATTATGTATGTGAATACTTTGGAACATATTTCCTAAATGTTAATCACTTGGAGCTGATTTGCTGGTGTTTTTACAGACTTTTATGTCCAACCATAAACATAAAAATGTTTTTATTTCCTCAGAAAACTTGGGGAAGGGAAGACCAAGTCAGTTGCACAACTAAATGCATTTAGCCTAAATGTATCTTCCTCATTTAACCCAACCCCACTGAATCAGAGAGGTGCGGGGGGCTGCCTTAATCGACGCCCACGGCGCCTGGGAAGCAGTTGTTGTTGGGGGTTAACTGCCTTGCTCAAGGGCATTACGGCTGATTTTTGCAGCTTGCCGGTTCGAGGATTCGAACCAGTGACCTTTCGGCTACTGGCCCAACGCTCTTAATTAACTGCTAAGCAAATAAAATCTGTGGACCGCCAGTTGGGGAACAGAGACACGTTGGAAATGCTACTCTAGGCCGACCGAGTGGCGCAGTGATCCAAGGCACTGCATCGCAGTGCTATCTGTGCCACTAGAGATTCTGGGTTTCAGTCCAGGCTCTGTCGCATCTGGCTGCGACCACTAGAGATTCTAGGTTAGAGTCTAGGCTCTGTCGCAGCTGGCTGCAACCACTAGAGATTTTGGGTTCGAGTCCAGGCTCTGTCGCAGCTGGCTGCGACCGGGAGACCCATGGGGTGGTGCACAATTGGCCCAGTGTTGTCCGGGTTAGGGGAGGGTTTGGCTGGCAGGGATGTCCTTGTCCCATTGTGCACTAGTGACTCCGATGGTGCAGGGCACACTGACATGGTCGCCAGGTGTATGGTGTTTCCTCTGACATATTAGTGCTTCTGGGTTAAGTGGACATTGGGTCAAGAAGCATTGCGGCTTGGTTGGGTTGTCTTTCAGAGGATGCACGGTTCTCAACCTTCACCTCTCCCGAGTCCCTACCGGAGTTGCTGCGATGAGACAAGACTGTAACTACCAATTGGATACATGAAATTGGGGAGAATTTTAAAAAAAATCGAAACTACACTTATGTCTGTGTTGACATCAAAAAGTAAAAAGTTGAGACGGGAATATACGTGCATAAGTTTAAATCTTAATGATTGTATATCCATGTACTTTAATGTGTATGTTGACATGCCCAGCCAGGTCACACGTGATACAAGTCAGTATTTGACGTCCATACATGTCTTAGAACATCAGGAGATGACATGGAAACCGGCCTCTCGAAGCAACAGTGAGCGCCGTCGCCTTTAAGCAGGTTTTCACTTATACACTTGAGTCTACTGTTCAAAGCCTTGACTGAAGGCTATGATTAGTTGGTCATTAAAATCAGGTCTGGTAGGGTTTGGCTTGAGCAAAACATGTAATCTACACTATGGCAATATATTGTCACACTGGTAATTTATACTTGAATAACTTTAAAAAAAAATGTATTCATTTAAAGTATTCATTTGTTTTTATATACCTGTGTCCATATTGTCCATGAGTTTCTAGCGGATAGACAATATGTTTCAAGAGAAAATAGCCTTATAAAAAAGCATCTAACCAAAAATATCATTATTTTCACAACTGCCACCAGTTTGGTGATAAAAACTTAACAACAAATACTTATTGACATTGTAAAATGAATAAAAGTGTGTAAAAAATGTATCAAGGATATTTCATGCTGAAACCATTATATTTAACACCATTGGTTCTCACTAAGTTGATGGTTTATATTTAAGATGATGTTTTACAGCTTTTTCATTCTTTTTTTCTTCCAAAGTTACCTGTAATATACCCCTACTCAGACCTCACCACCACCCCATCCCTCTTTCCTTCCCTCTCTCCCCCTCTCTCTCTCCCTCCCTCCCTGGCTCTTTCTCCCTCACTCTTTCCCTTTCCTTCTCCATCTCCCTCCCTCTTTCTCTTCCCCATCCTCTCTCTCTCATTCTCTCTCCCCCTACCTCTGTGCCATGGCAGCAGCAACAGGAAATGTCAATTCCAATCCAGCCTCTAATTCCGAGACGACTCCAGTTAAGCATCACACTGCCATTTACGGTGGCGTGTCTAAATGCACAAATTATGAGCAAAAACTTCCCAAGACTAGAACGTAGAAACTTCAAAGGCTTCCAGAACAATTCAGATATTCAGAGTGTTTTTTTCTGGGAAATCAAAGGAGATAGGAATGATACAATTGCATTGCTTTATAATCAGTCCTCTTGACCTGGCTGTTTATTTAGTCTGTGTGTGTGTGTGCATGTGCGTGCATGCTTACATGTGTGCGTGCAAACGTGTGTGTATGTCACGGTCTGTTTATGTGTGAGTGTGTATGCCTGTAGGTATGTGTGTGTGTGCAAGCATGCATGTGTGTGTGTGTGCATAAGGTTGTTATGGTAACCGTAGACAAGATGGTGCCGGCAGAGATGGTCACCTCACTTCAGGTCCTTAGGATGTTTTTATTTTCGCTACACTTGCATTAACATCTGCTAACCATGTGTATGTGATCAATAACATTTGATTTGATTTGTATTACCACCACACCAGCGGTCACGATTCATGACCGCAGTCAAATTCCACTTCTCCAAGCTCTAATGCTGCTGATGGTCATTAGTAGCCTACCAAACTTGCTAACTGCCTGGCACTCAGCACTCTCTTGTCCCTCTAATCACTCTGACATAAATACAAAAAACATTACAAATCAAATCAAACACTTCACGAGAGCCCATTAGCTCATGTTGCACAACATTACTGTTGCCTATGCAATTGCATGAGAAAACAGAGTTTGATGGCCTCTATTAAAAAGAGGAGGTCCATCAGCTGTTTATAGTCTAGGCCTACTACATATATTTATCAACTTTCCTAATATTAAGCACATTGCATCTCTTTACAACATTAAAAAGGACTGTATAGCCTACCTGGCTGGCAAGAAAATGAACCACGAGAAAAGCGTCCTCCATTTACTATTTAAGTGCTCAGATGACATGTATTTTTTCCCCAGGCGGTCCATTCTAAATCAAAACTAATTTCACACAAATATTATTTAGTATATGTAAAGTCAACATTCAATTAATAAGGTTAGTATCACACACCTCATGTAGCCTAGCCCATACTCCTATATGTTTTAATAAGGATTGCATAACACCTCATGTATCCTAGCCCATAGTCCTATATGTTTTAATAAGGTTAGTATCACACCTCATGTAGTCTAGCCCATAGTCCTATATGTTGTAATAAGGTTAGTATCAGACCTTATGTATCCTAGTCCATAGTCCTATAAGGTTAGTATCACACCTCATGTAGTCTAGTCCATAGTCCTATAAGGTTAATCACACACCTCATGTATCCTAGCCCATAGTCCTATATGGTTAGTATAACACCTCATGTATCCTAGTCCATAGTCCTATAAGGTTAGTATCACACCTCATGTAGCCTAGCCCATAGTCCTATAAGGTTAGTATCACACCTCATGTATCCTAGTCCATAGTCCTATAAGGTTAGTATCACACCTCATGTATCCTAGTCCATAGTCCTATAAGGTTAGTATCACACCTCATGTATCCTAGCCCATAGTCCTATAAGGTTAGTATCACACCTTATGTATCCTAGCCCATAGTCCTACATGTTTTAATAAGGTTAGTATCACACCTCATGTAGCCTAGCCCATAGTCCTATAAGGTTAGTATCACACCGCATGTAGCCTAGCCCATAGTCCCTATATGTTTTAATAAGGTTAGCATCACACCTCATGTAGTCTAGTCCATAGTCCTATAAGGTTAGTATCAGACCTTATGTATCCTAGTCCATAGTCCTATAAGGTTAGTATCACACCTCATGTAGCCTAGCCCATAGTCCTATATGTTTTAATAAGGTTAGTATCACACCTCATGTAGCCTAGCCCATAGTCCTATATGTTTTAATAAGGTTAGTATCACACCTCATGTAGCCTAGCCCATAGTCCTATATGTTTTAATAAGGATTGCATAACACCTCATGTATCCTAGCCCTTAGTCCTATATATTTTAATAAGGTTGGTATCACACCTCATGTAGCCTAGCCCATAGTCCTATATGTTTTAATAAGGTTAGTTTCACACCTCATGTAGTCTAGTCCATAGTCCTATAAGGTTAGTATCACACCTCATGTAGCCTAGCCCATAGTCCCTATATGTTTTAATAAGGTTAGCATCACACCTCATGTAGTCTAGTCCATAGTCCTATAAGGTTAGTATCAGACCTTATGTATCCTAGTTCATAGTCCTATAAGGTTAGTATCACACCTCATGTAGCCTAGCCCATAGTCCTATAATGTTAGTATCACACCTCATGTAGCCTAGCCAATAGTCCTATAAGGTTAGTATCACACCTCATGTAGTCTAGCCCATAGTCCTATAAGGTTAGCATCACACCTCATGTAGTCTAGCCCATAGTCCTATATGTTTTAATAAGGTTAGTATCACACCTCATGTAGTCTAGTCCATAGTCCTATATGGTTAGTATCACACCTCATGTAGTCTAGTCCATAGACCTATATGTTTTAATAAGGTTAGTATCACACCTCATGTATCCTAGCCCATAGTCCTATAAGGTTAGTATCACACCTCATGTAGCCTAGCCCATAGTCATCTACGGTTAGTATCACACCTCATGTAGCCAAGCCCATAGTCCTATATGTTTTAATAAGGTTAGTTTCACACCTCATTTGTCTAGCCCATAGTCATCTATGGTTAGTATCACACCTCATGTAGTCTAGTCCATAGTCCTATAAGGTTAGTCACACACCTCATGTAGCCTAGCCCATAGTCCTATATGTTTTAATAAGGTTAGTATCACACCTCATGTATCCTAGCCCATAGTCCTATAAGGTTAGTATCACACCTCATGTAGCCTAGCCCATAGTCATCTACGGTTAGTATCACACCTCATGTAGCCAAGCCCATAGTCCTATATGTTTTAATAAGGTTAGTATCACACCTCATGTAGTCTAGCCCATAGTCATCTATGGTTAGTATCATACCTCATGTATCCTAGCCCATAGTCCTATGTGTTTTAGTAAGGGTAGTATCACACACCACATGTAGTCTAGCCCATAGTCCTATACGTTTTAATAAGGTTAGTATCACACCTCATGTATCCTAGTCCATAGTCCTATAAGTTTAGTATCACACCTCATGTATCCTAGCCCATAGTCCTATATGTTTTAATAAGGTTAGCATCACACCTCATGTAGTCTAGTCCATAGTCCTATATGTTTTAATAAGGTTAGTATCACACCTCATGTATCCTAGCCCATAGTCCTATAAGGTTAGTATCACACCTCATGTAGTCTAGCCCATAGTCCTATAAGGTTAGTATCACACCTCATGTAGCCTAGCCCATAGTCCTATAAGGTTAGTATCACACCTTATGTATCCTAGTCCATAGTCCTATAAGGTTAGTATCACACCTCATGTAGCCTAGCCCATAGTCCTATAAGGTTAGTATCACACCTCATGTATCCTAGTCCATAGTCCTATAAGGTTAGTATCACACCTCATGTATCCTAGTCCATAGTCCTATAAGGTTAGTATCACACCTCATGTATCCTAGCCCATAGTCCTATAAGGTTAGTATCACACCTTATGTATCCTAGCCCATAGTCCTACATGTTTTAATAAGGTTAGTATCACACCTCATGTAGCCTAGCCCATAGTCCTATAAGGTTAGTATCACACCGCATGTAGTCTAGTCCATAGTCCTATAAGGTTAGTATCAGACCTTATGTATCCTAGTCCATAGTCCTATAAGGTTAGTATCACACCTCATGTAGCCTAGCCCATAGTCCTATATGTTTTAATAAGGTTAGTATCACACCTCATGTAGCCTAGCCCATAGTCCTATATGTTTTAATAAGGTTAGTATCACACCTCATGTAGCCTAGCCCATAGTCCTATATGTTTTAATAAGGATTGCATAACACCTCATGTATCCTAGCCCTTAGTCCTATATATTTTAATAAGGTTGGTATCACACCTCATGTAGCCTAGCCCATAGTCCTATATGTTTTAATAAGGTTAGTTTCACACCTCATGTAGTCTAGTCCATAGTCCTATAAGGTTAGTATCACACCTCATGTAGCCTAGCCCATAGTCCCTATATGTTTTAATAAGGTTAGCATCACACCTCATGTAGTCTAGTCCATAGTCCTATAAGGTTAGTATCAGACCTTATGTATCCTAGTTCATAGTCCTATAAGGTTAGTATCACACCTCATGTAGCCTAGCCCATAGTCCTATAATGTTAGTATCACACCTCATGTAGCCTAGCCAATAGTCCTATAAGGTTAGTATCACACCTCATGTAGTCTAGCCCATAGTCCTATAAGGTTAGCATCACACCTCATGTAGTCTAGCCCATAGTCCTATATGTTTTAATAAGGTTAGTATCACACCTCATGTAGTTTAGTCCATAGTCCTATAAGGTTAATCACACACCTCATGTATCCTAGCCCATAGTCCTATATGTTTTAATAAGGTTAGTATCACACCTCATGTAGCCTAGCCATTAGTCCTATAAGGTTAGTCACACACCTCATGTAGTCTAGCCCATAGTCCTATATGGTTAGTATCACACCTCATGTAGTCTAGTCCATAGGCCTATATGTTTTAATAAGGTTAGTCACACACCTCATGTAGCCTAGCCCATAGTCCTATATGTTTTAATAAGGTTAGTTTCACACCTCATGTATCCTAGCCCATAGTCCTATAAGGTTAGTATCACACCTCACGCTAAAATGTGCAGTTTTGTCACACAACACAATGCCACAGATGTCTAAGGAAGTGTCTAAGGAAGTGTGCAATTAGCATGCTGACTGCAGGAATGTCCACCAGAGCTGTTGCCAGATAATTGAATGTTCATTTCTCTACTATAAGTCACCTCCAACGTTGTTTTAGAGTATGTGGCAGTACGTTCAACCGGTCCCACAACCGCAGACCATGGCGTCATGTATGGCGTCGTGTGGGTGAACGGTTTGCTGATGTCAACGTTGTGAACAGAGTGCCCCATGGTTGCGTTTGGGTTATGGCATGGGCAGGTTTAAGCTACGGACAATAAACACAATTACATTTTATCCGTGGCAATTTGGATGCACAGAAATACAGTGTTGAGAGCCTGAGGCCCATTGTGAGGCCCATTTCTTTTAAGGTATCTCTGACTAACATGCATTTCTGTATTCCCAGTCATATGAAATCCATAGATTAGGGCCTAATGAATTTATTTCAATTGATTTCCTCATACGAACTGTAACAGCTTTTGCTGTTCGTTAGGCCTACTCATCTTGTTGGCTGATGAATGTGCGTCTCGGAATTCGATAAAAGGGACGCGCACAGTTGTGTCCCCAATGAGTCGGTCTTCACTTATAGCCTACTTGTTAGCTGAAATGACTGTGAGAAGGACCGGATCATGTGACGGCATTAGCTAATAAGAATTTAGATATCTGTGAGAGCCATGGGAGTGAGAGGTGCTTCGGAGTACGGCAGCCGGGAGAAGGGAATTATTATTATATTTCCTCCCAAGGGCACAATGGCTACTTTAGCTTCAAAAGGCATGGATTTTATAGTTGAAGCCTGGTGAGAATATTATCAAGTGCTTGTCAAATTGTGAATGAGAGACTGATGAAGTGTGTGCAGCATGCACAAGAAACATATCAGAGCTCATGCCTTTCATGCAACTTTTTTCAAATCATCGTTGGAGTTTCATCATGCAGCCTTAGAATATATAAAAAATCTAAATATATAATCTAGCTTTGGTTCACAACTAAAGTTGCATAAAAAACTCTAAATTAAGCATATAGCAAGACATGTTTCTTTGTTAATCCCTCAACACAGAATAGCCGCATGTGCGCAAATCCTTGGAAATTGTTTGGAGAAAGTATCCTTTCTATTTTATTCAGCTATGTTCAATTGTATTCCTCATACTATAAAATAATTTTAAATAATGCCACGGAATTCTAAGCAAATTTTGTCGAAATGAATTAGTGTATTCCACAGCCATATAACATAGCCACATTAGGGCCTAACATAAGGACAACTATTCTGTTCATAGACTACATTTTATTCACATCATGTTGCTTTATACCTGTCTAAAATAAATAATGGTGTAGGCTATATTGAATGGATTAATTCAACTTTTTTAAATGTACATCTGCATCAGGTCTGCATCAGTTGCTTGTAGGCTGTGTGTCTAAACCAGTGTAAAACAGTTTAGACAGAGTGCCGGGATTAAACATAATCGGAATTGTAGTGCACTCGAGCAGGGTTTACCAAACTTTTTCACTCGCCCCCCATTGCAGCAAATGCTAAAAGTGTTTATGTTAATCAACGGTAAATCACCGTGAGACTGGCAGTTATTTGCTTGACAATCACCAGCTGACAACATTTCATGACCGCCACAGCCCTATGGGTGCATGCATGTGTTTGTGTTTGTGAGTGGCTATAATCAGTCTGTAATCAGTTCGCGAGCGCCTTTCTTTTTATGCATAAGTCTATATAAAACACTTAATATCAGAAACAGAACTGGAGTTATAACGCGTTTAAAGATGTTATTTTTTGAATGGTTTTCCCCGATTGCCCCTCCTTCTTGTGCCCAGTTGATAATCACCCTGATAATTACCTCAAAACTGAACGTAAAACCATACTGAAATATCACACATATAACAACAGATTAAATGAATGAAGTAAAATATGGTAGCGGAGAAAAGGGGGAGAATGGGTGAGTTGATGACCAAGGGAAAGCAGACGATGCATATTAAACAAGCCTGGTCGGCACAATGAACAAAGCGAGACGGGAGCTCCCTCCATCTGTGCAAAATAAGGCAACTGCACAGCAGCTGTACTCCATAACGTGCTGAAGAATGACAACACTCACATGATACCAGTGTTGGGAACTATTCATTTAACTACATTTTGCACTAGCTTGGTGGTAGTTGAACGACATTCAGATATATGTAGTGTTTTCAGTAGTTCATTATTTTTCTGCCATCAGTAGTTAACTACTGGAACTACACACTACTTTTTTTTTAAATAAAATAATATATGGGCAATAATCAGACCTGCCTAATTCTGAACTTGAAACATAATTTTTGTGTTTAATAGGCTAAATAACTCATTCTGTTAACATATGACCCCAAAGTGATTTGTTCTTTCAATTTGTAGTCTGTGACATTTCAGATGACAATATTTCACAAAGTAGTTTGGATGTAGTGAACTACTTTTTCAAAGTAACTTTTGTTAATAAACTGTATTTTTCTGAAGGTTAGCTTTAGCGTAGCTTAACTTCTTCCATTGTGAAGTAATTGGTAGTAGCTTGGTAAACTATTTGTTCAGAGTGCTGTAGCTTCCCCAGTACTGCACTTTACCAATGCAAGGCAAAGGTTTGCATCATGTGCATCATGCATCCGACAGTTGACATTTACAGGAACACAACAAAGAGAAAACCAGAGACTATTACTTACTACAACTGAACAAGGTATGTCAACATTACATAATATGTATTGCCATATATAGATAAACTTATGCAATGCATTATGCTGAATGGGAAAATAATCCTAACATGTTCTACTTTCTTCTATTCCATAGGTCAGTGTGGATGTTTTTGGATCAGATGACACGGTTGTACTCTGTGAAAGGAGGAACTTGACGCTGGCCTATCGCTGTGTTCTACAACATGCTTGACTTGGCTGCTATCAATGGACACTTGTTGTTCAAGCCGTGCGTGAACAACACCATTAGCAGAAGACACTTCATCATGAGTCTGGCACACGGGCTACCTGAGAGATATATGAGGACCAAGGCAGCAGCAAAGATTCCACACCAGCCATTGCTCGAGCAAAATTGCGCACAGCTCCCAGCCAGGAGAAACTGCCAGGAGGGCAGATGAACTCACAACAAAACCTACAACACCTGCTTCAGCTGCAATCGACTTGTTTGTGGGAAGTGTTGCAAGCAATTGCACGTGACAAAGCTTTTTTGTCGACTGTTAGGACAAGGGATAACAGCTAAATGAGATCCAACTGATGCCATTGCGTGAAGATGCACACCATACTGTAAGCAAGAGCGAGGCCACAAATAAAGTGTCCAATAACTGACAATGGTGGACTACTTTTTACTGCATTACTTCATATCGATACATTCATTATAATGCAATTATTGCTTTTGTGCTGATTTTCACTATTCACAAGTACACTTGGTGCTGATACTGATGTTTAGGCAACTGATATCTTCTACATTTTACCGCGTCTTACTGACCATGACTCTTGGTGGGTAATTTTACTTGTTTTGTCGTGTTCCAGTGTTCCAAGGCACATGTTTTTTGTATCATAGTCGTAACAAAGGCTATTTTTTTTAATGGTTATTCGTCTTTACATATCATAAACTAATAAAAATGTTATGTTCTTTCAAAAATATACAGTGGCAAGATGTGAACCCTTTGGAAATATCTGGATTTTTGCATAAATTGGACATAGAATTTGATCTGATCTTCGTCCAGCTCACAACAATAGACAAACACAGTCTGCTTAAACTAATAACGCACAAACAATTATACGTTTAAATGTCGTTATTGAACACACCGTGTAAACATTGGATTTAATAACAAGTTGACCCTCCTTCAGCAGCAATAACCTCAACCAAACATTTTCTGGAGTTGCAGATCAGACCTGCACAACAGTCAGGATGAATTCTGGACCATTCCTCTTTGCAAAACTGTTTCCGTTCAGCAATATTCTTGGGATGTCCGGTGTCAACTGCTCTCTTGAGGTCATGACACAGCATCTCAATCGGGTTGAGGTCAGGATTCTGTCTGGGCCACTCCAGAAGGCGTATTTTCTTCTGTTGAAGACATTCTGTTGTTGGTTTACTTCTGTGTTTTGGGTCCTTGTCCTGTTGCATCACCCAACTTCTGTTACACTTCAATTGGCGGACAGATAGCCTAACACTCTCCTGCAAAATGTCTTGATGAACTTGGGAATTCATTTTTCTGTCGATGATAGCAAGCTGTCCAGGCCCTGAGGCAGCAAAGCAGCCCCAAGCCATGATGCTCCCTCCACCATAGTTTACAGTTGGGATAAGGATTTGATGTTGGTGTGCTGTGCCTTTTTTTCTCCACACATATTGTTGTGTGTTCCTTCGAAAAAACTGAACTGTAGTTTCATCTGTCCACAGAATATTTTACCAGTAGGCTGTGGAACATCCAAGTGCACTTAAGCAAACTTCTGACGTGTAGCCATGTTTTTTTTGTACAGCAGTGGCTTCTTCCATGGTGTGCTACCATGAACACCGTTTTTGATTAGTGTTTTACGTATCGTAGACTAGTCAGCAGAGATGTTAGCATGTTCCAGAGATTTCTCTGTGTGTGTGTGTGTGTACCCTCACCTCCACATATCTCCCCGCTGACGCTAGGATTCTTCTCAACCTCATTGAGCATTCTGTGCTGTGCTCTTGCAGTCATCTTTGCAGGAAGGCTGCTCCAAGGGAGAGTAGCAACAGTGCTGAACTTTATACATATATAGACAATTTCTCTTACCATGGACTGATGAACATCAAGGCTTTTAGAGATACTTTTGTAACCCTTTTCAGCTTTATGGAAGTAAACAATTCTTAATCTTAGGTCTTCTGAGATCTTTTTTGTTCGAGGCATGGTTCACATTAGCCAATGATTCTTGTGAATAGCAAACTCAGATTTGGTGTTTTTAACAGGGCAAGGCAGCTCTAACCAACATCTCCAATCTCGTCTCATTGATTGGACTCCAGCTTAGCTGACTCCTGACTCCAATTAGCTGTTGGAGAAGTCATTAGCCTAGAGGTTCACACACTTTTCCCAACCTACACTGTGAATGTAGACAAGGAAAAGACAATCATGTGTGTGTTATTAGTTTAAGCAGACTGTGTTTGTCTGTTGCTGTGACTTAGACGGAGATCAGATCAAAATCCAGTTCACATACTTTTTCTTAGCACTGTATATGTTTATATTATAACGTTACCTTCGCAAACACAACAAATGGTTATCTTTCCGATAACATATATAAAACATATTTATTTGACTGTTGGAAGGGCTTTTCTAATGTTAAGAAGGACAGCACGATTGCATCCGCTGAGCAACGTTGTTGACATCAGGCTAATGCCATGTTGAATCGATCCCCTCGCTCCCTCCTCCTGCGAGCGCATAGACCACCTTAGTTAAACACTCCTCGTGGTAGCTTTAGCAGATATGACTGGCTCAAAGGCCCTGTTCTAATGTTTCATTGGCGGTTGACATTTCTCATTGAGAGAAAGAGAGAGAGGTTTGTATGTGGTATCAGGAAGTATCAGCTAATCACTCAGCCATTCAAGAGGCACACACATGCAACTTCCACGACTATGTACAATGGACCATACTCAATTACACATACGTGTATAACACCCCTCCCTGCCTTATCGAGATAATCTCTGTGGTTGTCATGGCTGCCTGCGCCTGAGAGGGTTGTGTGTGTGTGTGTGTGTGTGTGTGTGTGTGTGTGTGTGTGTACCCACACCTCCACATATCTCCCCGCTGATGTCCTCACACTGGCGGTCATCACACTCACAGTTCCTCCCATGCACACGAGTGTCCCCTGGGGGATGGCAGGTACACTGGCCACATTGACACAGACCTGGAACACAGGTAGTACACAGGTACACACAGGTAAGAATACAGGTGTAAAGGTGGCAGTGTTATTCTCATTTAACAACATTATGACAGACGACTAAATTTTAAAATACAGTTTTTCAACAACAATTATCAGAAAATGTTTATTTGCCATCGCTCATGTTGTATTGTTAAAGGTAGATTCAGTGAAGTGATATCCTCTAATACAGAAGGGTGAGGTCCTTCTTACAGAACATAACAACAACCACTATTTGAGGTAAGGGAATCTTCAGGTATCGGCAGCCAAATGCACCTAATATTGGCTCTTAAAGTATGTGCATACTGTACCTAAGGGAGAAATATATTCTTCCAAATGAGGTTGTAAATTGGTCAGTTTTAGGAGATTGAATTCTAGTCTGCTTTCATTTGCTTTTTAATGACCATTGAATCATTTATGTAACAACAAATACATTACACTGAAACATAATATGACAACATTTTGAGGGTAAAGGGAAATAATCTGTTTTACAGTTTCTATCACACAACGAAACGGGGAGGGACTACTTGCAAATAAAACTATCATTTTCGTGGCACAACATTTTCCTTTGCAAAACATTTTACTTCGGTATGCTATGATGTGCATTCATAAATACACCCAGAAGGCTTTACAAGGAGGAGAGTGAAAACAGCAACAGAGACAATCCCAGTACAAAGTGCTGTCTAACCAAAGCAACTGCCAAAGCAAACGGAGAGTTGTCATAACTGCAGGTTTCAGAGATTGCGGAGTGTGTTGCCCTTTTAATTACGGAGTGTGTTGCCATCCGTTAGCTGTCAGTCAAACTGCGCAAAAGTGAAAAAAAAACTATCCTCAACGGTTAAATTTAGACATTCATTCGTAGGTTTTGGTAAAAATGTAAGCATTAGGGCTGACGGTCCAATGCAGCCGTTTCTATCTCGATATCAAATAATATCTGAGTAACAACGGAGTACCTTACTGTGATTGTCTTGCTGGTCTGAGTGGGGAGGGGGTAACTAAAAACTCGCTGTTATTGGCAGAGTTGAAAAATCTCTTTCTTATTGGTCTATTAATATAGAGTTGACAGCAGTTTTGCACTGGTTTTCTATGGCTATATTCATCTATCCAGCAAGAAAGCAATATTTTTAATAATATATATGTATATTTATTTATCCACCAAAATAAATGTTGTTACAGCTTTTTCTGCGGTCCAACTCATCCCAAACCATCTCAATTGGGTTGAGGTCAGGTGATTGTGGAGGCCAGTTCATCTGACGCAGCACTCCATCATGGTCAAATAGCCCTTACACAGTCTGGAGGTGTGTTGGGTCATTGTCCTGATGAAAAACAAATGATAGTGGAACTAAGTGCAAACCATATGGTATGGCGTATCACTGCAGAATGCTGTGGTAGCCATGCTGGTTGAGTGTGCCTTGAATTCTAAATAAATCACTGGCAGTGTCACCAGCAAAGCACCCCCACACCATCACACCTCCTTCTCCATGCTTCACGGTAGGAACCACACATGCAGAGATCATCCGTTCACCTAATCTCACAAAGACACAGTGGTCGGAAACAAATATCTTGAATTTAGACTCATCAGACCAAAGGACAGATTTCCATTAGTCTAATGTTCGTTGCTTGTGTTTTTTGGCCCAAGCAAGTCTTTATATTCTTATTGGTGTCCTTTAGTAGTGGTTTCTTGCAGCATTTCGACCATGAAGGCCTGATTCACGCTGTGTCCTCTGAACAGTTAAAGTTGAGAAGTGAAGCATTTCTTTGGGCTGCAATTTCTGAGGCTGGTAACTCTAATGAACTTTTCCTCTGCAGCAGAGGTAACTCTGGGTCTTCCTTTCCTGTGGCGGTCCTCATGAGAGCCAGTTTCATCATAGCACTTGACGGTTTTTGCGACTGCACTTGAATAAACTTTAAAAGATCTTGAAATTTTACGTAATGACTGACCTTCATGTCTTAAATTAATGACGGACTGTCGTTTCTATTTTCTTATTTGAGCTGTTCTTGCCATAATATGGACTTGGTCTTTTACCAAATAGGGTTATCTTCTGTATACCACGCCTACCTTGTCACAACACAACGGATTGGCTCAAACGCATTAAGGAAAGAAATTCCACAAATTAACTTTTAACAAGGCACACCGGTTAATTGAAATGCATTCCAGGTGACAACCTCATGAAGCTTGTTGAGAGAATGGCAAGAGTGTGCAAAGCTGTCATCAAGGCAAAGGGTGGCTACTTTGAAGAATCTCAAATATAAAATATACACTTAATTGTTTAACACATTTTTTGTTACTACATGATTCCATTTGTGTTATTTCATAGTGTTTATGTCTTCACTATTATTTTATAATGTAGAAAATAGTACAAATAAAGAAAAACCCTTGGATGAGTAGGTGTGTCCAAATTTTTGACTGGTACTGTACATCACATCCAGATACGTTATATATCCGTATACGTTATATTGTGTTTTTAGTCATAACTATTATAAAACATGAGCTTTCAAACATGAGCTTTCAATCCCACCCCTCAGCTTTTGAAATAGTTTATTTATGTCTGAGAAAAAAACACTCAACCCATATGCTCTAGTACATCATTAAAGTGTGTGTGTGTGGGGGGGGGGTTCTGTGTCTCAATATTAGGAAGGTGTTCCTAATGCTTGGTATACTCAGTGTATAGTTACAATCAGATTTAGGAACATCTACCAAAAATATTTCACCTTCTGTTTTACTTTTTTCAAACTGTCATCACATTAGTGGGAGTCAGAATTTGTGAAATTTGTGAACATCTAAATCAAAAATGTTGCCATTCAAACAGCGTGTCCACCCCATCAACAAGGGGAGATGCGCTCAGAAAAAAAGTAGCTTTTTCTTGATTTTACTGTGCTTTTAATGTCTGTCTCCGCAGAATTTTTTTGGGGGGGGGACTTCCACACAAAATGAGTTCTTTACTGATAATATGTTTACATTATTTATTTGATTAATGTCCCACTGTTTTATTAGTCAGAACACAAAAGACTAGATATTCCTAGGACACTCAGGTTTATCTGTCGAATAAACGTGTCTCTGGCTCAATCGAGTGGTCAGCTGCGTCATTACAATCCATTTTGTCTCCTCTTTGCCACGTCATGTCAAAGTGTGGTCCTTAGCAAGCTGCTTGTCTAGTTGACCCGCTACTGCTATTGGATTCCTATTGAGCATGCGGTTCTAAATGTATAACTTCCATAGATACACGATAAAGACTGTGACCTACACACCTAAAATAAGTAATTACCAGTTAATACAGTGCCCACCGTAGTCTTAAGAAGTTTAATTTAATTTAATTTGATGTCACCAGGCAGGCCAAAATTCTATCCCAACAAAACAGGCTGAAATTTCAGGCGGTCTTTTCAAATAGCTCTTATTACACTAAAAGGGCATTATCATAATTTGTACAATTTCACAGTATTATTCCAGCCTCATGGTGTGAAATTAGGTACACCACCCCGTTCACGAAAATGGATTGTTCCTACAGACAGTGAGTCAAGTGGCCCTATATAAAGCAGACAGACAGGCATCGAGGCATTCAGTTACTGTTCGATTTAAAATTAGAATGGGCCATACAAGCGACTTAGAGCTTGGTATGATCGTCGGTGCCAGGCGCGTTGGATCCAGTCTTGTGGGCCAAAACAGCTCGTTGATGGGAGAGGTCGAGGGAGAATGGCAAGAATTGTGCAAGCTAACAGGCGGAAGGCAAACAGACAAGTAACGGGCATCTCGGAACTCACAACTCGTTAATCTTTGTCACGGATGGGCTATTGCAGCAGACGACCACACCGGGTTCCACTCCTATTAGCTAAAAAGACGAAGAATCGGCTCCAGTGGGCACCCGATCACCAGCACTGGACAATTGTGTAGTGGAAAAACATTGCCTGGAACATGACATGGAGTTCAGTATATTTGTGTGGAATGTGCAGTCCCCAGACCTCAACCCAATAGAGCATCTTTTGGATGAGATGGAACCGGCTGTTTTTAGCATTAATGTGCCGCAGTCCAATCTGCAGCAACTGCTTGATGCCATTGCATCAGCATGGACCAACATCCCTGTGGAACGTTTCTGACACCTTGTAACCAGGCCTGAAGAATTCAGGCTGTTCTAGAGGTAAAGGTGGCTCCGACCTGCTCCTAGAATGGCGGACCTAATAAACTAATAAAGTGTATATAAAACAAGGCACTTAACCCTAATTGCTCCTGAAAATCGCTCTGGATAAGATTTTCTGCTAAATGACTGTGTGTGTTCAGTTAGCCTAGCGGTTAAGGGTGGCAGGTAGCCTAGCTGTTAAGAGCATTGGACCAGAAGCAGAAAGGTTGTAGGTCTTAATCCCAAAGCTGAATAGGTGAAAAATATGTTGATGTGCCATTGTGCAAGGCACTTAACTTGTATAAGAGCATCTGCTAAATGACCAAAATGTGTTCCACTAGAGTTTGGGATGTGTCCATCTCTCTATTACCAATAAAATGCATAGTGTATGCAGGAGAGGCATGTGTATGCATCCAAGTTCCATTCTTCAAAATAGACATGTTGTTAGGTGCATGGGCAAGGCTTACTTGCAGGTAAAGAGAAGCTAGAAGTGACAATTCCACTTCCAGCTAGTGCCAAATGTCAATTACATACCAGTAGTACTGTAGAATCTTAATTTGAGCCAGTTCCCTGAGTTTCCTACCACAGGAAAAATAATCCTGCAGCAACAGGAAATGTGGATTATAGGGGTTGATACGTTTTACGAAAATCAAGTCTACATTTTCAAAGTGGAAATCACAAACTTTTACAAGCCTTTTTAAACCTTAAATACACTTTAGTTTGTCGTTTTCTGCTTTGCATAAAAGTTTTTCTGCGTCACGGTGATTAAATGAAGATCCGTAGCAAAAAAAAATTGAAATCCACGAGAGTAAAAATTACATTTATGAACAAAGCGTGACATATTTTCACCGCCAATTAGCATTTTTACCAGCCTAACCGGCTGTTGTTGTGTGGACAACTTCCTGAATTATGATTGGTTCTCGTTTGCAAAGTTGACAACAATAACAAACATATTAGCAATACAAAACTTCTTCACGTTGTTGCAACTGATGTTTTTTGGATTCTAAGAAGGTAAGAAGCAGGAAAAAGCCAATTCTAAGCAGTGTCCTTCAAAAAAACATGAAGAAATCACATGTATGGATGAAATGCTACATGTTTCTCCTTTAAAGCAACTATCTTAACAAATACCGTTAGAAGTTGGTAGGTCAGTGAAGTGTGAATAGGTGTGAAAATAGTCAATGAACTTGCTTTGAATTGGCAGTTTGTACTGTATTATTTGACATAGAATCAGTCCTGTCTTGAAATGACCAACAGTTGTCATCTGGCGCGCGCACGCAGCAGCGCGCACACGCACACGCACACGCACACGCACACACACACACACACACACACACACACACACACACACACACACACACACACACACACACACCACTCTGTAATTAGACAGAGTAACCTGGAGGCAGTGGCCTGTCTGACAACCTCTCCAGTCATCCTCACTGGCCTCATACACCCCTGTCTTATCAATTATGTCTGTGGTCATCATGGTTACCTGCGCCTGGGAGGGGTGTGTCTGATTTGTGTGTGTCAATTGTTTACCCTCTACACTAACCAACTTTTCAAGGATTTGTTGTCTTCCTGAGTGTTCCTGAGTGTGTGTTTGTGTGTGTTTATGTGTGTGTGTACATAACACCTTCACTACAGCAACAAGTGAATGGGGGGCAGTCGAACTCAGTTTGCCCCTGTTTGAAGATGCAGAGGACAGACCAGTGAAGCCTAAACATAGTCAATCGCCCACAGGCACTCTACATCACACAACACAGATATCAACTGTGACACTAAGGAGCCAGAGTGGACCCAAGTGCAAACCAACTCCATGGTTTGTCAGTGGACTTAAACACAGAAAACTATTCAAAATAACCACAAATTACAAACAACAATAGAAATACCCAGCTGGCAAAACCAGTTGTAATAACGTCATATCAACCCATTTCTGGTTTCAATGACATTCTAATGATGTTATGATGATGTCGTAATGACAGCAGCCAGTTTCACCTACTGAGAGGCTCATTATCTTGTCACAGTCACAGCATCAACTATCTTCCGACTTCAGAGCTGAAATAGGTTAAAACCAGGTTAGCTGCCTCCAAATCTCCAACGATTAAAAATTCTCTTAAATCTTTCTTTCATGTCGTATTGTGACAGGCCTATAGCCGACTTCACACAAAACATGACAAATCCTGTGAAATCGTCCTCGGTGCCACATCACAGTGGTCCTGTGGTGCGAATGGGAAACAAGTCGGGCTAAAGTATTCCATTAACGCCCCCAACCTCCTATCTGCCACGTAGGACCTTCCTCACATCAAGCCTCAAACGTCAACCTTTCTTCAGACAGCTTGAAAACTTTTCTCACTCTCCCGTCTTCCCAAACTTTGCAATGCTAGGGAAATCTGACTTGTAAATAGGCCTACTTGGCGGTAGGAGGGGTGGGGGGTATCTCTCGCTCTCTCTGCTCGCCAAGCAGAAACAGAGGCCCACTCTCTCGCTGTGTGTGTTTGTGTGAGCCGGATCATTTTTTTTTACCCCTGGTGTGTGTGGTGAAGCATAAAGCCACTATGAAAAACACAACAATAAAAAATACAGAAAAAAATAGAGAATGAGTCCAGATGTTAACAATGGGATCCCAGGGACCCTGAAGAGAAACTCCTTGTTTGTCAAGATCTGAGTAATGTCAAAAGCAGAATAAATACTGCAGTGTGTGTTGAACTGAGAGAAATAAGAATAAAAGAGAGAGAGAGATTGAAAGAGAGACTTAGAGTTGAGTGAGAGGTGTTGACCCTGCAACTGTGTCTTAGACTAGTTCACAAATGTTCCTGACTGTGATTGAACATGTGTTTCAGCACCATCTGTGAGCACTGTGTCCTTTCAAGGTATGGAAGCATTGATGGTACAAAAGCAAGGGCTGACTGGGACAAGAGTTAGGTCCTGGCATTTTATCCACATCAAACCATATCACTGCGCGCATAGCCAACTCACCTTTTTGTGTGCCTCCCAGTTGTGCTGTCTACCTGTCTCAGCATATTCTCCCATGTCACTCTGTGCTTCTTCTTGTTAGGCCTAACTGAATTATAAGGATGGTGGAGATGTTGATTTAATATAGAACGACAATAGCGTAGTGATAAGTTTATGTTATACCTACTTATCAGCAGCAAATAGCTTGGAGTGGTGGCTACACGGCTGAAAATGGTGAGAATGGTGCTCGGGAGCTGAACCCTGAATAATCAATCATTGAGACCAAAAGACGTGAGACCGTGGTTCACGCGTTGAAATGGTTAAAACTACCAAACCAGCTGACGTGAAGTGCGAGCTAAACATTACAAATGGTTGTTACTCTGAAACTCTCAATCTCTACACGGGAAGATAAACTTACTAGACCTTTGCATTACCAGTCTGCAGCTGGCATGTAAAGTAGTCTTGAACTTTGACTAAAGAC
The DNA here is from genome assembly GCF_045791955.1 of Oncorhynchus clarkii lewisi. Classification (NCBI taxonomy): domain Eukaryota; kingdom Metazoa; phylum Chordata; class Actinopteri; order Salmoniformes; family Salmonidae; genus Oncorhynchus; species Oncorhynchus clarkii. Next base: position 3,284,629 of record NC_092168.1, on the reverse strand, counting down.
ATTAGGTGGAAAGGAGAATCCCATCTCAGACAACTGTTGGTGCATCTGAAGTATCTGTTCTGACCAACACTTCACTACCAGAGAAGCTCTACAAAGAAGAAGAACATTGTGCCCTCTGGTGGACAACCAGAGCCTTACACCCATCCAGCCCCTTCCTCATAGCAGGATCGATTGGTTTCAGAGGGACGACGGACAAAGACATCTACACGTAAATACATTGCATTTATTACCAAAATGCGCGGTGGTTTGTGAGCAAAGTATTATTATTATTTTGAAGGTACCTTCCAAATGTATCCAAGTGTTGTCTCTCTTTGTCTCTCCCTCTCTTTAGCTACCCCTCATTCTCCATGTGTGTAACAAGCTGTCATATCTTGTCAGTCCACTAGGGACTTTTATCTCATGTAAGTGTGTATGTGTGTATGTGTATTCTGTGTTATTATTTAGTTAGTTAGTAAATAAATAATTAAATCAATTTGTGTATAACCAAATAATCAGAAAAGCTTGGGTTGTTTAGGATTCAAGAGTTCTACGAAGTTCAGAATGAGACTGATATGAGGTAATAATTAATAAGTGACTGTTATTGAAATAAGAAATATCTATATATCTTTAGAGTTTAATTCAGGAGATAGTAATTTGTTAAACAACTTTTCCCGTGGTGCCCCAAATTCCTAATGAGTTAACTGTTACATGACTAATTTAATGGAGTAACAATTAAACATAGTTAGTTGATAAGATAAATAACAGTCATCACATTAATGCAAGTCACGTCAGGACAATATCCTTGATTCTATCCAGTGTAGCAAACGATACCAGCCCACTGAATGAATGACAAATGGATGGGCAATAATTGTGCAAATTACTTCAAAATAGTATTTAAATGAACTGAAATGATGAAGAGGTTGATTTAATTTAGAACAACAATAGTGTAATGATGAGTTTGTGTTACTTTGTAAAAAGAAGCTGTTACGGGACTGTTTTATTTACTGTAACTCCATTACAAACATGCTATGTGTTGCATTGTGTCTTTGGAATAATACTGAACAAACGATGCCAGTCAACCTGCACAGCCAGCCCATCAAAACACACCTATGCAACAACAAAACGAATTCCACACATAATATAAACAAGATTAAATTGACAATAATGAAATATTAGGCCTATCAGTTCTCAAATTGTACATGAAGAGATGGGCGCATCCTCATTCAGAGCCAATTTCGTGGTATCCAATTGGTAGTTACAATCTTGTGTCATCGCTGGAACACCTGTATGGACTTGGGAGAGGCGAAGGTCCGCCAAAACACAACCCAACCAAGCCACACTGCCTGCTTAACCCAGAAGCCAGCCATACCTTTGTGTCAGAAAAAACACTGGCGACAGTGTAGGTGCCTGGCCCGCCACAGGAGTCGCTAGAGCACGATGGGACAAGGACATTCCTGCCAGCCAAACCCTCCCCTAACCCAGATGACGCTGGGCCAATGGTGCGCTGCCCCGTGGGTCTCCCACAGCTGTGACAGAGCATGGACTCGAACCAGGATCTCTAGTGGCACAGCTAGCACCGCGATGGAGTGCCTTAGACCACTGTACCACTCGGGAGGCTCTGTGATTTCTATATAGTATCTGAAAGAGCTAATTCTGCAGTTTCGATGACACTTAACTTTGTCAAATAACGCTTAAAATTCAAAAAGTGTAGCTCTTTTTCCAAATTTCATTTTTTTCCCAAAATATCTGTGCTGTCCATGCATTCAGCACATGACCACTCACGCTGCAGCATTCCTCTGGCGAATTAGCAAAAACTAGTAACATAATAAACTTGAACTTAAAATGAAAATATGCTATTCTGTCATTCAAGGGATAAATGGGCAATAGATAGAAACTGATAATAGTGCATGTGACTTCAGTTAAGTTTTGGTTAGCCACCTATGTCAAAACCAAGTATTTGCTCAGTGGCTTTCCGCATCCGGGAAAGACGAAACCAGGCCAGCAGGTGAGCGACTTTCTGAGGCTGTGGTTTTGAGACTCGTGGAGCCTTACATGGGCAAATGCAAATGCAGAAATGTGACCATGGACAACTTTTTCACATCAATTTCCCTGCCAGACAAGTTGATTGCGAAGAAGACTAGCCTGCTCGGAACAGTGAACAAACAACTGCTGCCCTCTGCGCTAAACAACATACTGTACCAGCGGAGAAATTCAAAATAAGAGTGTTTGCATCCTCAGCACCATGCATCCCACTGGATCTGAGTTTCGTGAGAACCACATGAACGCCAAGAAAGAAGCTACAGCCGCCAAGCAGGCTGCCAAGGCGACAGGTCCTGCTCTCCGTCTTCCCCAAGCACCACAGCTTCCACTCGGGAAAAATAAGACACAATGTCAATTTGGCAGGTGCACACAAAACAAGACCCATGACAACTAAGTGTATTGCAACCGATTTGTTTGTGGGGATGCTCACACAAAGCCCAGAAGCTATCTGCTGATTGTGGACCCTAAGCATAAAGAGAAGACACAATTGACTCATGAGTAAAGGCATGGGTATAATACAGTGTGTGATTCAATCAACAAATGACTGTTTTTATATCTTGAAAATATTCCCATAAATATTTCTTTATGCAATTATTACTTTACAATTGTTCAAGCACTGGTGCGTTTGTTTAGGAATACATCAAATAATTTAAACTACTCACCTGGCTGGTTATATTATTATTATTGTTATTCTCATCTTTTTTGTCTACTTTGTCAAAATAAATTACTATAACTCTATTACTAATCAAATCTAGAAATAAAAGTTGATCAAATGAATTACACTGTAATGTTTTTATTGTAAGGGCAACAAAAATATATTATTCAAAACATATCCTTGACTCTATCTAAACAAATAACTATTGTTGTTATTTCTTTAAATTGCTATATTCCCATGAATATTTCTTCATGCGATTAATCCGTTACAATAATAGTTCATGCACTATCAAGCATTTTATTTATCAAGCGTGTTTGCGCACCTTGCAGGTTGATATGCATCTGATGCAGGAGATGCCCGGCCACGTTCTTTAGCGGGTTCTTATATGCTGAAAGACCAGGCGGTTCTACTGTTAAGCCATTATAAAAGCCAAGCTAATGTCTTATAGTGATCTTTCTAAGTTTATAAGCACCCTTTTTATTTTTTACCATCCATGATCTTGGCTGTCTAACTGAGAGTCGGAGCAGGTATCTTTACCGACTTTGAATGTGAGTTTGCTTGTCCTCTGCTCAGCTCAACCGGTCATGGCACACTGATCAGCCAAAGGCTCATTATAGATTAGTATAAAAAAATGAAGCAACCCCCCACCCCCCAAAAAAATCTTAACTGGCTTATGTCACCTTTTTCATTGTTTTATTTTGATGTGTGCGTTAATTTTGACCAGCTCACCCAACAAAAAATGTCCAGCCCATCTGCCATTTGCCAGACGCCAAATCCGTAGACCTATGATGTAAGGACCTGCGATTGTATTTCTGCACTGCTAAAAGCCATACAGAACCTGCTCTATTTTCTGTATAAGTACATGATAACATACTGTAGTTCGCCCTTAACTTGATTTTCAGCCACATACCCTTTAATGGCCTTTCAGGAGGTCAAAAACTAATTCTGATTGGCTGGGCTTGGCTCCCCAGTGGGTGGGCCTATGCACTCCTACGCCCACCCATGGCTGCACCACTGCCCAGTCATGTGAAATCCATGGATTAGGGCCTAATTTATTTATTTAAATGGACTAATTTCCTGATATGAATTGTTGAAATTGTTGCATGTTGCGTTTGTATTTTTGTTCACTATACATTTACCCCAATCCTGACACTTTTACATGGCATCCTCTTCTCCTCAACTTTAAATTCACACAATCAGTGCCCCCCCTCCGCTCTTTCCTAGTAGGAAGCTGGTGGAGGTAAACACACAGACGGTCTGTCTCTCACCTGGCATTTCCACGCCTAGCACTCACAACCCTTCAATCAACACAGAGGAGGGAAAAGGTCAGTGAGGAGAGAGAGAGAGAGAGAGAGAGAGAGAGAGAGAGAAATTATTGGTTAATCACTCAGCCATTCAAGACACACACACACACACACACACATGCAACTTCTAATGCTTTACCCAATTTGCCAATGAAACACATAAACTCCATACACATACATATAGGCATACATGTTTGCACGCACACACACACGCACACACACACACTGGCTCCTACCTCTCTGTCCATGCTAGGCTTGGAAAGGCCAGGTGAGTGACAGACTGTCTTTTTTTTGTTTTGTTTTGTTTTAGGGGTGCGACTGCGTATATACTGAGTATTACGCAAGGTAACATTGAGATCCTCAGTTAGGTGATTAACCGGTTTTTGTATGTCCTTGGGTAGGTGGAAGGAGCGTGGAAGAGCATCTAGGAATCCAAGATTTTATAGCACAGCTTTCAATCATCCTTGGTTGGGGTCTGAGCAGATTATTTGTTGTGATTGCAAACATAATAAATCATAGTCTAGGATTATGAGGAAAAACATTTAGATCCACAATGTTTATTCCACAGGACAAAACTATATCCAGGGTATGACTGTGACAATGAGTAGGTCCGGAGACATATTGGACAAAACCCCCTTTTGGAGTGGGTCTGTGGACTTGAATTGAAGTCACTAAAAATGTGAATATTTCTACAAGGTCCGATAGGAATTCAGGAAACTCCGTGAGGAATGCTGTATAAGGCCTAGGAGGCCTGTAAACAGTAGCTATAAAAAGTGATTGAGTAGTCTGCATAGAATTCATGACTAGAAGCTCACACAACAAAAATGCTGTCATTTTTGGGAGGTAAATTGAAATTTGCTGTTGTAAATGTCAGCAACACCTCCACCTTTGCAGGATACACGGAAGATATGGTCAATAGTGTAACCAGGAGGAGAGGCCTCATTTAACATAGTCAATTCATCAGGCTTGAGCCAAATTTCAGTCAGGCCAACCAGATCAAGATTATGATCAGTGAATAGTTCATTGACTTCCTTGGAAGTGAGGGATCTAACATTAAGTAGCCCTATTTTGAGATGTGAGATATCATAATCTCTTTCAATATTGACAGGAATGGAGGAGGTCTTTATTCCAGTGAGATTTCTAAGGAGAACACCACCATGTTTAGTTCTGCCCAACCTCGATCGAGGCACAGACACGGTCTCAGTGGGGATAGCTGAGCTGACTACACTGACAGTGTTAGTTGCAGTCACCACTAAGCTGGCAGGCTGGCTAACAGCCTGCTGCCTGGCCTGCACCCTATCTCATTGCGGAGAGGAGTTAGAGCCTTGTCTATGTTGATAGATAAGATGAGAGCACCCCTCCAACTAGTCATTTATTCAGCAGGCCAGGCTTGGTCCTGTTTGTGGGTGAGTCCCAGAAAGAGGGCCAATTATCTACAAGTTCCATATTGAGGGGCAGAAAAAAGTTTTCAACCAGTGACTGAGTTGTGAGACTCTGCTGTAGAGCTCATCACTCCCCTTAACTGGAAGGGGGCCAGAGACAATTACCCGATGCTGACACATCTGTCTAGCTAATTTACATGCTGAAGCTATGTTGCGCTTGGTGACCTCGGACTGTTTCATCCTAACATCGTTGGTGCCGACGTGGATAACAATATCCTTATACTCTCTATGCTCACCAGTTTTATCCTTAGCCAGCACCCTCTTCAGATAAGCCTTTATGTCGGTAGCCCTGCCCCCTGGTAAAGAGTGTAGGATCGCTGGATGATTCTTTTTAAGTCTAATATTGCGGGTAAAGGAGTCACCAATGGGTTTTCAATTTGTCAGAGCTAACGGTGGGAGGCTTCGGCGAGTCAGATCCCGTAATGGATAGAGGAGATATCTGAGAAGGCTTGGCCTCTGACTCCACTCGTTGCTTAATGGGGAGAACTGGT